>NW_024582870.1:34226-64305 GCF_018398535.1 Haplochromis burtoni | reverse complement strand
TTACTTGTTACTTGAAAAAGTAATCGGATTACAGTAACGTGTTACTTGCCCATCTCTGCTTGTATGTGACACAATATAAAAGGTGGATGTATGTGTATTTGGGTACTACGCAGATTGTTTGTTTGGTTATTGTCCTGTCTCAACTCCATCCTCCACCCGCACACATTTTCCTTCCAAGATAATAATTAATAAGTTCTTATTTGATAATGAAGTAGCCAACTGGAGTACTGCAAAAGAGGAACTCGCTTACCTGGATAGTTCAAGGACTCCAGAGATAAGCCATGGCTTCCAAGACTGTTTTCCAAAGAGTCCAAGGCAGAGTACTGCAGTTGGGAAGAACTGATTTAAGGAAAATTATAATAACTTCCCACAAGAGCAAAGTGCAGCCATCTGTAAATGGATATTTATATGAGGCCAGAAAGTCTGAAAACCTTGAACTGTTCCAGGACTGAGTACTTAACTGCTTCACACTGATTCTCACTCCGGCTCGCAGTCTGCCATCTAGAGGTGACGGTGATATTGCAGCTTTCTGAACCACAGTGTATTTCTGTCAAAGCTGTGGTGGTTTCACAGCAAAGTGTCATTTTAAAAATGTTTTGAACTGTTTTTTACTGACATGACAAATATGAATGGACATGAAGGATGTATAAAAATGTTTTCCACTGTTAAAAAACAGAAATGTTCAAAGGCTAAGAGCGAAAGATGGCAATTGTGATTTTAAATAAATAACACTGGTCCACACAGAGGATGCTACAAAATATGTTTGTTTTTAATCTTCTCTAAAATATTATTAATGCAGTGCAGTTAAAATATCTGCTCTTACTCCAACTGTAAACTTCACACTGAACTTTCTTGTTCTCGAGTGTCACCAGTGGTGTGTTTGTCCTGAGGTACACGCTTTGGCTGTAAACGTCATCCCCACCTCGTTAACTGTTCACCTGCCTCAACGTAAGAACAGCAAAGATCCCACTGAAAGCACAAAGTCCAGCTGAACAGAATCAAGCTTCTGGGATTTCCTTACCTGGATGATTGAGCGCGTTTAAGAAATATCAGGAATAACAGAACTTTTGTTTAAACAGGTGAGGCAACACAGAGAGAGGAAGGTAAGGATACGGTGCGCCAGGGGTCGTGCGATGTACACAGACTCAGCAATTGTCTCTTGGAGCCCCAGAGGTGTTGGTTGGCTGTTGAGTGTTTCCTTTAAGCTGCTCCTTTGCTTTTTGTGACTCTGTGCTCCCCAGAGCCGGGTCTGCAGCGAGGGAGCTGCCACATCACCAACACGGGACAGGTCATGCACAAAAAGCACAGAGTTAGAGGTGCATCTTTATTCCGCCTCCTGACACTCGCTCTACAACATTTGCGGATTTTCCTGTCTAACAGCAAAGTAAAAAAATTAATGAACAATGTCTATTACTTTAATCTACAGGACAGAATGAAGTTCATTAAAGGTTTTAACATGAAGACATTTGGTCACTTTTTTGTTTCAGTTACAAATTCAAATCAACATTTTTGAAAACAAGCAGCAAACAAAAGAAGAAAAAACTGTTTGTTTCTTTTTTTCTTTTTAGAGTTTACCACAAAAAAGTTCAGGAATACTTCACATAGCATTGTATAAGTGTTTACTGCTAAAACAGCTGACTATCTATGAACAGGTAATGCAATCAGCCAGTTTTGTAAACCCCTTAAATTAAAGCTGAAAGTCAGCAATTCAATCAGATCTTGAGGACATATTCGAGGAGACTTGTGGGGCTAAATACAATAACCCAAGTTCTGTCTGAATTTATAAGAATTTAAAGTCTGCCTACACGACTTCACCACCCAATACATCACATTGATATATAGCAGAAAACTGGCCAGACAACAGAAGAAGCTGAATCACAGTCGTTTATATGCACGGTGAAGATGCTGAAGGAAAATTCAAAATGAAATAAACATCAACATCTGGGACAGATAGAGGGGAACAACATGGAATGGATCTTAAATCAAGTGAGGAGGTGATATGAGCTAACAAAGAAGCTTAAGGACAACCTGGTGTTAGTCGGCATTAAGAGATTTCTCAGAAGCCGGCCTTTGTTCAGACAGAAACTGGATATTTTCAAATACCACACCAGCAGAGTACCACAGGATTTGGTTTTAGGCTTAACTGTCAGGCAGCTTGAATCTTAAGAGGTTAAAATGTTTTAAAGAGTTTAAGCCAAACTTACCACTGCCGAGCGGCCTAATGACTCGTCCTGACCTCTGGCCCACAAAGCAGGTGTCTTCCTGCTGCTCTGTGTTACTTTCATCTATGGAGAAAAGCGTTAATTTAGCCTTCACGCACAAATCACAGAGCGGGAAGTGAGAAATGTCATTCGTTTGTGTGCTTTAAGGAAGGATTCATTACTTTTGAGGGAGTCTCTGAGCTTTAGCATACAAGAAGCGCTGCTAGCACGTGTTTACTTTATCAGGCTCTTGCCTTTATTTACTTATTTAGCCCAAGTTACTCAGTTAGTTTCAGCAACTGGGCTAAAATGCTCCCTGCAGCTCACAATAGAAATGCTAACAGTCAAATGTGACAGGATTCTGGAGCCATTATGAATTCACATCTGGTTTTACATTCTTCAATTCAAAACAAAACGTCTCACAGTCATTGAAGGTGCAGGCCATTTTATAAAAGACAACTGACCTTCACCAGAAAAGTCTCCACCTCTGTCAAGGGGGATTATGGGAGGTGAAGTCTGGATGCCAGATTTGTACCACAGAAGAAGCACAATCCGAAAAACTGCCCTGTGAAGGAGTCACATAAAATGTCTGTAAGTTCTCAGTCATCCAGGTGGAGTCCTTTGACAGCTACACTGTCATGTTGAAACAACCACAAAGATGGAACACCGTTTGTCTAACACAGACTATATTTTGTGCCTATGCATTAAAGCAATAGGCACAGAAGGAAAGCTATTGTCCTCCTTTTGAACATGTACAGTAATTTTTACTTTTCCATTTTCCAAAAAAACAACTTAAAATGTAGCCAGTGCAAAATCAGTATCAGTGTTTTTATCATTTCAAATTAAAGTCAAGTTTCCAAGCCATACTTAAAAATCTGAATAAGTCCAATGACAAGCCATCGTCCAACTTCACCCCACAGCTTACAGGCCCCCATCTCCAGGAAGACCTCCACATACTCCAGCACAGACAGCCACGTCAGGAGCCTCTGTTGAGAGATGGACTAGAAACACCACAACACAAAGGATGGACGACTTATTAGATGAAAAAGGATGAAACCCTCACTTCTTCCCAGAACAACATCCTGTGCACAGTTTCTGAAGTCTTTGTATAGTTTCTTTACTGAAGGAAACCGTACAGTAAAAGATGGATGCAGCCATGGTGATGTTAGCCATTGGTTTCTCAGCCCATCTATTTGAGCCTCAGTGTTAGTGTTTTGGTTGCCGCAATGTTAGCTTTAAAAACCAGAAGTTAACATATTTGGAAAACAGGGTGGAGTGCTACGTCCTCGGCTCACGCTAGCAATGGTTACCAAGCTGCATTCTGAAAGCCGTACAGAAGGAACAGGCAGGCACACTGCTACTCATCACAAGCCAAGCTTCTTGGATGAGCTTTAGCACAATTTAATCACCCGACTATAGTGTTTATGAAGGGAGTACAAAAGTATAAGGACCAAAAACTACTTTGTACCAATCTGGTTTACTGATCATTTGATGCCGGGCATTATGGAGCCTTTGGAATCAGCCTTAAGCAGCTACAGCTGGATATTCAGACACATATTTAGATGAGAAGGCCTGGCTCACAGTCTCCGCTCTAATTTATCCCAAAGGTGAGGTCAGGACTCTGTGCAGGCCAGTCAAGTTCTTCCACACCAAACTCACTCATCCATGTCTTTATGGACCTTGCTTTGTGCACCGGTGCGCAGTCATGTTAAAACAGGAAGGGGCCATCCCCAAACTGTTCCCACAAAGCTGGGAGCATGAAAATGTCCAAAATGTCTCGGTATGCTGAAGCATTAAGAGTTCCTTTTAATGAAACTAAGGCGCTGAGTGCTTAAAAACACCCGCACACCATAATCCCCCCTCCACCAAACTTTACACTCGGCACAGTCCATCAGACTGCCACCGCTCTAGTGTCCAGTGGCAGCGAGCTTTAAACCACAGAATTCAATGGCCTGATGGGTAAGTGAATACTTTAGCAGTACAGTGTATTTGTCCCATTGTGCTCTGGTAAATCCTATAGGGTCACTAAAACTATAAAAACTGATCATGGTAACAATAGACTAAGACCATAAGTTTTTTAAGCATCTCTTTAGAATTTCTAGTTTTTATTGCTGCACCACAAAGGACAGCCATTTCAATTTGACTGCACTCTTCTGCAAAGAGAGTAAATGCTTTTCTTTTCTACTGTACTGTGAGAACTGATTTTTGTTTGAATGAAAGCAGAGCTCACCACAGGGAAGGTACATCTCAGCCCTTTGCGCAGAATGTGGTCATTGAATAGCACCAGGAGATTGGAGGCAGAGTACACTAAAAAGATACAAAGTGACGACGAAAATATTTGAATAGTACACACCTATATACAGCATGTTCATTTGTGGACACATAATGCTTAGAAAACTGAACAGAATGCATAGTGATAATATAACCTGCAAAGTTTCCTCACCGCTCAATGTTAACATCAAATTATAGTCCATTATTATTCTCAAGTAAGTACCCTGTAATATAATTAATCTGCAAACCATTTATGTCCATTATGTAAAAAAATACTTCAAAAAGTTGTATAATGCTAAAAATAAATAGATGTTTATTTTGTTTCGTATAATGTTTTGGCGCACAGGCTGGGGGAGGGTCACCATTCTCCAATCAATGGAAAACAGGACATAATCTGGGATTTGAGAGAACATGATGTCCCTCCTGAGATCTCTGAGCCTTCTGGCTTTTCAGAATTTATGTATTCATTCATATTTCTTCATTCACATGGCAAACTCCTAATATATAAGGCGTTGATGCAAGAAAGAACTAACTAGTCTCTGTGTTGGTCCTTAACATCTACTTACCTAGTTCAGATATTTCATGGGAATCTGTAAATCTCCCTGCAAAATACAAACAAAGAAACAAAGAAAGAAAACATGCCGTCATTCATTTTGCACTGCACGAGCACTTGTAGCTAGTGTTGCCGAGCTAAAGTGAAACTAACAAGAGATCAGGAGAGTTCACCTCCCAAAAAACAATCATAAGTCCAGTTGAGCTTTTGCATTACTTCTAAACAGAGAACCTTAATCCCAACACACTGTATATAAACCTGCTGCTGCGACTGACCTGCGAGCAGGTAAGAGACAGTGCGCACGGTACTCTCCAGCTGCGCGGTGGCAGCTGGGTTTCTCCTCACGTACTCCGTGTAGCGCTCATAAATGCGCGTCACTTTGTCCAGATACTCCTTAACGTGAGACATTTCAGCTTTCTCTGAAAGACACACCCTGCATTTAACCGCTGTGCTCACAACAGACCAGCTAATCTACTTGTGTGACTTCTTACTCCTGTATTCCAAAAGTATATCGTAAACGTCCGCTTCTTCTTCTTCTTCTTCTTCCGCCTGCCATTGCTTTTTATTGTCTGTTGGCAAACAGCGAAACGGTGCATTACTCCCACCAACCGGTACGGAGTGTGGACCGAAAAGTAAATGTCTTTCAATATGATCCAGATCAGAGGATTTAACCATCAGTGTACCGAGGAGGAGGTTTTGGAGTTGAACTTGTCAGCACCTGACGCTCCTGTTAGTGTAATATAAGATGTTCAACAGTTTCTTCGTCTCCACAGTAATTACTTTTTCCTGTACTGCGTTTCCATGTTATAAATAATGTTCTGTTTAAACTAGTGTGCCCACGTCTGAGTCTAATATGACCATCCTCTCCTGCTCCTTCCTGTTTCTCATTTTTCATAGATTTTCTTTGAACACATGAAAGGCAGTCCTGTTCGTTTAATAATCCTCATCGGTGGATGTCGCATAAAAAGTTAGGACGCGTGCCAAAGTCAGAGGTTAAAAGTGGGACTGTGTTTTTTGTTTTGGGGGGTTTTGCCACAACACCAGAATGACTGCAGGTGTCCCTAAGTTGCGGTTGTGGTACTTCAGCATGTACCTCTAGTGAAGAGGAGCATAAAGAGAGTGAGATTGTTTTAAGTGGCAGGTAATTTCAAATATAGCATTTCTATCAGCTCAACAAAAATCAGCCAACACACAAACTGTTTGTGTGAAGTTTGTCTCACAGGTCCAGCTGCTGCATCTCACAGAGAGAGAGAAAAAAGAGAGCCAACTTCACTCAGAGATGGAGAAAGCTCGGAAAGACAGGACACGACGGGAAGAAGAGAGGTCAGATCTAAAGGTAAGGACTGCTAAGTGATGTTTGATGAACTGGAAATTTGAAGCTTAAAGAACAGTGTGTGACTGGTGCACAGTAGCCGTGGGTTCATGGTCAGAGTTAGGTTAGATCAAGTCAGTAGCGGTTTTTGATACGGGCGACACGGGCGGCTGCCCGGGGCGGCATCACGGGCATCAGCAAAAAAAAAAAAAATTGCTCGTACTCATTGTTGGAGCTATTTGTTCTTTGTTTTTGTTCTTATTTTTTAAATTAGTTAAAGTTTGTTAGTTTACTTATATTTTGGGGTTTATTTGTCGGTTAATATTTTGTTTTAAATTATTTGTTTGTTTGTTGTTATGTTGTTAAATTAGTTAGTAAGAGCTGTAGGGCCATTTTGTTTCTATAAATAAAGAGACTGGTATAGGACCAGCATGCATTGGGGTGGGCCTATGGTTTTTTACCAGAGCAGGAGAAGCAGCAGGAAGGATCTTGTTATTGCTTGCCAAGATGGATAAATAAACCAAAACCAAAACTCTCAACTAAAATGTTTGGACAATGGACTTCTTTTGCCTGCGTACGAAATATTACCTCAGTGCAGCAGTGGCTTGTGGACTTTAAGTTGTGGGACGTTTGATCATTCAAAAGTAAAGGAATTGCCACTACACTCATGCTGCCCCGACGTCAGCCAGCGCATATTGGGAATGGTACAGGCACCGATTGGTTTTCTATCGCCCATTTGCTGGGAGTAAGGGCACCCTCCGTTTGCGAGGTGCGCCTGCTGCTTGCGGCGCAGAGAGGAGAGGGCGGGGCGGCGGGGAGCAGCATCTAATAACCAACTCGCAAAATAAAACAAAATAAAAACAAACCAACAAACACGAAAACACCAGACATTATGATACAGACTTATAATTTGCACCGATGTTTTTTCGAAATTCTATACACGAAAAGTGAGCGCGAGAGCCCTCGGTGCGCCTGCTCGCTGCTGAAGTCAAAGTAAACTTTATTGTCATCTCCGCTACATACAGTCCAGTATATAGAGAGACGAGACGACGAGGCTCCAGTTACAGCAGTGCAAGTAAACAAACAATAAATATAAGAAGAGTAAGAAAATAAATATCACTTTAGGATTAGGGGTAAAGGGAGTGTTCGCCCAGGGCGCCAAACAGGCCAGGACCGCCACTGGATCAAGTGTAGCAGAGATTCAAATGAATTTTATCTGATGATCCACTGACTGAATTCCACCTTCATAAAACTTTATACCATTTAGAAAAAAGACTGCATAAACAAGATACTGTCAGTGTAGAGGATGGAAATCAGCCAGGACAACTCATGAAACACCTTGTTGAATTAATTTGTGTAAATCCACAAAGAGCAGCAGGTCATCTGATCACAGCCTATACACTAAGAAAATATACTGGAGCTCTCAATAGAAGTTATTGTGTTATTATACTTTTCCCCACATTGAGCCATTACAGCCAATTCTAGGGTTCCTCCACCTGCTGAATCCCACTTTAACCCCTGACTGTACCCTGTTTAAAGGCAACGTCACCCTCTACAATGTAGAGTCTACAATGTAGGCAACAAAAAATAGATATATATATTTTATTTTATTTCTTTTTTTCAGATTCTGTTTAACTATAGAATGTCGGTACTTTTCCACTGAGATTTAAAACCACATTCCAAGAAATAATTTTTTAAAATATTTTTCCAGCTCGTGCCCATATAACTTAAACTTGATTGATCATCAACTTTTCCTTAAAAGTTCTAGGATGCTGCTCTGTTCTAGGATGCCCTCTGGACCCAGTGGAGGTGGTGAGTGACAGGAGAATGGCGGCTAAGCTGTCATCCCTGTTGGACAACATCTCCCACCCCATGCAGGAGACTTGACAGCACTGAGCAGCTCCTTCAGTGGGAGACTGCGGCACCCACGGTGTGGGACGAGAGAGATTTCGCAGGTCTTTCCTCCCCACTGCTGTCAGACTCCATAATAAAGACTTTAACTGATCAGCACACTCATATGATCCACTCAACTCCAAAACCTCAACCCATTGCAATAAGACTGCTATATGTGCAATTCTTGTACAATTCTTCTTCTGACGAAGTTGTACTTTTGTATTTTCTTACTCAGTTGTATATAGCATTTGTATTTCTATTTTATTCTATTGTATATAGTATTTTATTTTATTTTATTGCATTCAGTGTTTTCTAATTTCTGCTACATAACTTTGCACACAAAACAAATTTCCCACACACACACACACACACACACACACACACACACACAGAACAAAAACAAAAAACATTGTCTAAACTTCCGCTTTGACGAGTGTACCATCATTTATGTCCGCCAGCTCTCAGGTTCAAACACTTTGGTTCCTATTCCTACCGTCGTTTATACGGGTTCTTCTTCCGGGCACGTTATTGTTGCATCAGCATCCAGCCTTTGATTACTGTGACAATGTCGGCTTCGGGAGATCCGGGTACAGTAAATAATATATGGTGTTTGCTTTATGGGTTCGTTAGTTGAAAAACCGCATAAAGCTATGACAGCACAACCTAACGCATTTTGATGAAGTGTCACAGCGAATATGCTAACGCTCAGGCTAGCTAATATGTAGAGCTGTGTCCCAAAGTCTGCAGTTGAGCCGCTTAGCTAAAGGAAACACTGTCAATGAGTGACAAGCCGAATTTCATATAAAAAATACAGCTTAAACTAATACTTAATACCTCGGCATAAACACAGGGCAGCAAATACTATTTAGCAATTTGTCTGCGTTTAAAAAAGGTAGCCTCATCTTCGGCTCATTTGTCCAGTCAAACAGGATGTTATGAAGTAACTACAGTTTATTCTCTTTTATTTGTTTATAGTGTTTTAGTGAACCTATTCCTGTGTGATGTGTGGGGTGTTTTTGTTGAACTGTGGTTTGTTTAAGTCTATGTTCGGGTTTAAGTTCCATCTTCTTTCGTGTCATCTTTAAGAAAATTATTAGCATCCGACAGTATCGCCTTTTTGTTTGATATTTTTATAAAGGTTTATGGAAAGCATTGAAATTATTATTATTATTATTATTATTATTATTATTATTATTATTATTATTATTACTACTAGTAGTAGTAGTAGTATAACTTAGCCTGTTATGAGAAACACTGTTAACGTTTTCAAGTGCTTACTGTGATTTTTACTCTCAGGTCAGTAATTTAAATTTTATACAGCACAACAATGAAATAAAACAGTCGAGGTGTGAATAAAGTGCAGACTTTCAGCTTCAAGTTAATAAGGAAATGAACCTAAAATAACTAAGAAATTGCTTATTAGTACGTTCCTAATTTACCTTTAAACCAGTGAAACCTGACCCTTTAAAACATTGGTAACATTAACAGTTTTACCAATATATTTGCTGTATTTATTTTCAGCCCCTCGGTTGATATAAAATGTGTTCCTGTCCAAATACTTGTTGACCTGCAGTTAGAATTACAGCTCAAATAGTAACACAGTATGAAAATCACGGGTTGCTTCTATAAGACATGTAACCTGCACCCTTAATTACATTTCTTTTCTCCATCTTTTGCTTTCTCCTGTTTCCACTCAGTGCTTGCACCTCTTTTGTTTTCTTATACATATATAAGGTTCTCTGTGAGTGGCTAAAGGCCAGTGTTATTCAGCATTAGTTCTGCTAGGCTATGTTTGGGTAGCGAGTAGTTTCATTTAACTCACTCATAAGTGCAGTTTACTTTGGACGTGTGCTGACTTTCCAACTGATCGAGTAATTCTTGGTTCTGACCAAAGTCATTAGTCTCATTGGTTATTCCACTGTCCAGTGGAGTAAGGTGGTAATTCTTTGCGAACATTTGCCCTCTTGTTTCTGCAGCCTTTGAGTATGGCTTCTTGCTACAGATAAGTGAGGAGGCTGCACTGACAGTGGCCCTGAATGACTACCTAACCTCACGCAGCTACCTGGCTGGGTTCAGCCCCACCCAGGTCGACCAGAAAGCCTTTAAGCTCCTCCACAGACCCCCAGATCCACAACATGTCCACGCTCTGCGCTGGTACAGACACATAGCAGCCCTGCAACAGGACCTCAACCCAGAAAGCAGCAGTGAGTAGAAAGCTGAAGGCATGAACAGGCTAGATGTGGTCCTGCGCCTGCTGGCCGTGGATGTGGAGGCACTCTGAGGCTGTAACGTGCCCTCTTAAACAAACTGACTCTCAGCATGAACTAAGGCTTCCTTTGCAGGCACTGGAATGAACTCTGTTTTAGCTTGCACTTTTGATGTCAGTCATAGCAACTTGATGTGTGTGGTACCTGCAGCTAAGCGCTGAGGAGACTCGCGTTATCGCTGTGTAAACACGGCAGCAACAGCTGGTGAAGACCCCACAGGCAAATACTCTTTGTTCCCATACCTGGCTAAATAGCTTAATATTAATAAGGACAACTTTACAAAAAATGTAAAACATCATGAAAAGAAAGAGTAACACAGAAATGTTTATTTATTCATCTAAACGATGTGTAAGAGCGTACTTGGTTACGTGGCTGATGTGAGTGGGAGTGAAACTCTTATTAAAAAAGCCAGTAAATAGTAAATTTGACCTATTACGCTCACTTTCATCGCTGTATTTTTATCCGGGGACTCCAGTGTGTTGTTTTGCTCATCTGATGCTGTGCCAGTCTCGGATGTCTAGATTTCTTTCACCTTCACTTTCCATTTAACTCTGCTGTGTTACTGGAAAATCCCATTCTTCTTTACAAGGACACAGTAGACACGATAGATGTAAGTTTGGGGTCTGAAAGGTGAAGCAAAACCAGAAATGCTTCAAAACTGTATATATTTTTTAAAAATGTATTTTTACCATGTGGTTGTTAAAAGACTTCTGGTTCTGTAGACTTCTGGGGACAGCAGCCTCCCTCACTCTGTGTCCTCAGTGGAGTTTCCTGGGGAGTTCTTGGGCTTACCTGCTTCTTTTGGTCGCTCCAAAAGAAAAGAGGGTTATCAAGGATATGTTCACCAGCTATGACCAGTGACTCTGGCCATGTTAAATAAAAGTGTTGACCATTAGCTATCTTAAGCACAATGTGTCCACTTGAAGTTGTTTTTTAACTAATCATATGGGGTATCTAACTATTTTTAGATTCCATATTCTAGCAGGGTTGCACTGCTTGTGAACAGTACTTGTGCTTTCCCTTTGAGCAGACTGCATCAACTCTTTTTCTGATGCGCTGTGTGGATGTTGAACCCTGCCTTTGAGCAAATATTTGACTGGAAATTGAAGCTCAGTAGGTAGACACAGTGACAGAAGTTCAGACTAAAGAGGAAATATTTTCTTTTGTTGACACTGATGAAGAGGAAACTTTATTGTGTGTCTTTGATAAGAATGGGATGATGAGAATATTTATATTTATTGTTAACTACTGTTGAAATATCACACTCCTCAGCACTGCACTAGAACCTATAACAGATTTCTGTCATTGCTTTACTTTAACTATTTCAAGCAAAAATAAATCCATTTACATGTGTCACAGTTTTTGAACCATTATCACAGCACTGGGCATCAGTTCTTTGCTCTTTCACTGTCTCATGTTATCTGACGTGAGCTCTGAGTCACTGTCTTATTGGTAGCCTTTATTGATTAGTCTTATTAATTAGCCCTAATGGAACATGATGTCACCAAAGCATCCATATGAATAGCTTCGACAGAGGTAGAACCCCTTTTCTTATGACGTGAAAACTGAAATTGTCCCTTGTTCCTTTCTTTTTTTAGTCAAAGGAAAGCGTGTCCAGCCTCCTTGGTCTCCACCAGCAGGAACAGATGTTCCTCAGCTGCGACTCTACAACAGCCTGACAAGAGCAAAGGTAGAGACGAATGTAAAGCGCACATCAGTGCTGGTGTTGCTGGGAAATGAGGTCCTCGTGAAGTCGCTACATTAGATACCGCATCCCTCAATGTATATACAGCCACAGGCTGGACAGAGTCAGTTTTATTTATACTCATGCAGTGATGTGAAATTGAAACGATAAGCTATGATTTGCAGGCAAATTAAGATTATGAGGCCTGTTAAAGTTACAAGGGATTAATAAGGGGCTGCAACAATTCACCGAGTAACTCGAATAACTTAAAAAATAATCGATGCAAATTTTGTGCTTTGGCGCTTCGTTTATTACACGAAGCATCTGTAGCTCTCGGTTTCTGCCATGTAACTGTGAGCGTTTCGCCCACATTTGTGACTAACAATTGGAGCTGCAATAGAAACGTATGTAGGAGCAGACATGGGAATAAAAGTATGACAGTGCACGTCATCCATTGGACAGGTGGGCAGCCTGACGCAGGGCTAAACCACTGAAGCAAACACAATTCTAAAGAGTCTGTGATCGTTACTGTACAACTTATAAAAAGAAAGAATGCATATATATTTAGATTATTTCATTCAAGTTTTTAATAGTGACAGGATTTAAAGCCTCACTGTTTTCCAAAGTATGCAATCCAGGTATGGTTTAAAGAAGTTATAGTCACATTTCTTTTGACTGATGTATCTTGTGACAGATGTGCTCTCATTCTTGGTATAGAATGCAGCACTTTCACTTCACATTTGTAGATTTAATGCATATTTTTAAAGTCTGCTTGCATTTTGCCACATGCACACACAACTGGTTTCCGTTAGTCTGGCACAACCAGACTGTTCTGGATCAGGAAGAAGTCTCGACTGAAAAAACAAACGTAGAAATATAACCATCTATGCAACCTAATCTCTCGCTGTGGCTCTTGTTTCTATTACACTGCATTTAAAAATACCGCTGCCACCAGTAAGATACATTTTTGTCAGATTTTTTTATTTTAAAGTATTTGTTATCCTCATTTAAGTTCATAACCTCCATGTTTCAGGAGCTGTTTGTTCCTCAGAAAGGGAATAAAGTAACATGGTACTGCTGTGGTCCTACAGTGTACGATGCCTCCCACATGGGACATGCCAGGTAAGCAAGATCAGAGGAATTTAAGCACTGAAATTCTGGGTTGGAAATGATCCTTCATATAGCGAGACTGTTATATTTTTTTCTATTACAACAACATTTTAATGAATAATTTGCTTTATGCAGATCCTACATATCCTTTGATATTCTGCGAAGGATACTGAGGGACTACTTCAAGTATGATGTGATCTACTGCATGAACATTACAGACATAGATGACAAAGTAAGTCTGCTTTGATGTGTTTTAGATGTTTTTAATTTTTTTAATAAAGGTTTTTGCATGAAATGTGGGAGATGGGTTGTCCAAGCTCATCTGTGTCTGTAATGATTAATGTAGTCCTGTTGAAATAAGTGCAAGGTCCTTGTTAACATTCACATTTTCACACATCTGTCTGTGTGTTTATAGGCATGCAGGTAAAAACAGGTTCAGCTTGTAAGCTGACATGTCTCTGAGAAGTTATGGCAGGAATTCAGTGTCTTGTGATGACCTAATTAGACATGGGGAAAACATAAATGTACACATGCAGGTTTTCAGCTGCTCAGAAAATTAGGAGCTGATTTGTATTTGTTGTTTTGTAATGGGCTAAACGGGCGTCAGGACTACAGGACAGGCCAGTTTAGCACCCAGACTGTCCTACTATGGAGCTGATGTTGCAATACATGCAGGATGCTTTTGAACTTTTGGAATAAGCAAACTCTGCTGTTTTGGTTTATTATTGGGATATTCTTCTTTCAGATCATTAAAAGAGCCCGGCAGAATTACCTTCTGGACCAGTACAAAGAGAAACAGCCACAAGCGGCTCAAATACTGCAGGATGTGCTCAGCGCCAGAACGGTGAGACAGGTTTAAGCCCTGGATGCACTGCACCTGTGTGAAGTACTTATTGATCTGACAGTGATGGTGTAAATCTTCTCTTTGTTTTCATTGATCGCACAGCATGTATCTCTCTGGAGATTATTGGTCATTATTTAGCGAGGCAGATAATTCAAATAACACAAAACAGAACTGTGCAGTACTTAGTAAAACAGATAAATACTGCGTTAATGTTAAACATTTATGTCACTGAGTTTATAATATCAGAAGATCTAGTTGCAAACCTCCTCCTACAACAACTCTGCTCCATCGGCAGGCTCTGTTGGTTTCCCTATGGGTTGTATCAGTGTTTGTGAAGTAGCAGCTGGTTAACCACAGCATGCACAAACACTAGACTCTATAGACACAAGCATCAGTACACCCTGTACTGTAGCTAGTAGAAGTCCAAGCTTCAGCTCTATCTAAAAACAGAGACAAGCTGAAAGTTTGTTTTTTAATTTCTGTGGATTTCTGTGTGTTATTCTGCCAATTCCAGCCGTTTCAGGCCCAGCTGGCGTCCACCACAGACCCGGACAAGAAGCAGATGCTGGAAAAGCTGGACAGTGCAGTTACAGCCAGTCTGCAACCGCTGCAAGCAGCAATGGAGAGCAAAGCCGCAGATGAAGTCATACGACCTCTGGCACACGTGAGTCTGTTCTGATGTGGTGGCAACTTCAGAGAAATATCACTAGAAATACAGAAAATGCTTTTTTGTTTTTATTTTGTTTGATTTTTGTGCTTCAAAAATAACTGCAGCAGATTCATGGATAGATGGTCAGTGCTCTACATTTACAACAGTGGGAGGACAGATTAGCTTTATTACTGCTTGTATTCACTGCCACCATTTGGGATTAGTAACTCAGGGTTAGTGTGACTGATCTGAGTTCCAACTAGGAACTCCACCCAGTTTTACCAGGTCTGCACCAAGAACTAATAAGGATCGTTTTATCACTAGAATCCTGCAAAACTACTCTGTTAATAGTGACCACGAATAAAAGTGTGGAGCTGGAAATGAGCTCAACAAGTCCAATTAAATTGTCTTTTCTTCCCCAAGGTGTTGTTGGAGAATTCCAAGGACTTGCTGGCAGACTGGTTGGACAAACAATTCGGAAGTCACGTCACAGAGAATTCCATCTTCTCCCTTCTCCCTAAATACTGGGAAGAAGACTATCACAAAGATATGAAAGCACTCAATGTAAGTATAAAAAAGCCAAATGATTTTTTTGATTTTCTGAGAAAATCTCTTAAAGGAATTAAATAAACGCCCCCTGTAAAAATCCAACATGTGTAAAGAAACTTTTTCTATGAATTGTTCAGTTTTACTTGTGTTGTTGAACGTTAGCTTTTCTGAGATAACAATGGCTGAAACTGCTCTGTCCAAACTTCTGTTACTGGAAGCACACTATGTCTAAAATATCATTGTTAAAATGTGCTTTGAAATCAGCATTTTCCTGCTGTAACTGGATTTAAGTTGTCATTTTGGCACACAGGTTCTTCCCCCTGATGTCCTTACTCGAGTCGGTGAATACGTGCCCGAGATCGTGGAGTTTGTGAGGAAAATAGTTTCAAATGGTTATGGGTGAGGAAGATGCTGCCGCTGTTCACGATTTGTGTCGTACCGAACGAACTGCTTGCATCGCTGTCGCTATAGTTACTTGTTTCTCTGGTGTCTGCAGGTACGAGTCAAACGGTTCAGTATACTTTGACACCTTGAAGTTTGATTCCAGTCCGCAGCACTCGTACGCTAAACTGGTGCCGGAGGCGGTCGGCGATCAGAAAGCTTTACAAGAGGGAGAAGGTACACTTACTCAGTTTGTCAAACTAAAACAAGCACCACACAACAGGTGCAGACATGCCCGACAACACACAACAGGTCAGGGATTTTCAGTGCTTGACTCAGTGAGAGCAGAAGAGATTCACCAAGATTTCCCTCCTACCAATATTTGAGTAGAGAATGAGTACAATGTTCAGTTTTTAACCTGTTGTCGTTGTTTTCCTGGCTCTGTAGGAGATCTGAGCATTTCTGCAGAGAGACTAAGTGAGAAAAAGTCACCGAATGACTTTGCATTGTGGAAAGCCTCCAAGCCTGGAGAACCATCATGGGGCTCTCCATGGGGGAAGGTGAGCCTTCATTTTCAGAGACTTTAAAGACCGTGTGATCATCCTTTGCATTTAAAGCTTTTCTTTTATATAAACGTGAAAGTGTCATTTGAGGCTCTGTGAAATGGAACGAGAATTTGTACTTATGAGAAAGGAAGTCATCGGTGTTTTCTTTGAATGTTGTGACAGGGAAGACCCGGGTGGCACATTGAATGTTCAGCCATGGCTGGCTCTATCTTGGGCGAGTCGATGGACATCCACGGGGGAGGGTTTGATCTGCGATTCCCTCATCATGACAACGAGCTGGCTCAGTCAGAGGTAACTGTTGCAGAAAATGTGTTCCTGTTTACTATGTAAATGCCTGACGTAACACACACTTTGAAACATCCTGAATGTGTTTAAAGCCGTTTCCAGTGATGAAGGGTAAAACCTGTTATGACCACAGTTGCTTGTGCTGCTTACAGGCGTTCTTTGAGAACGATTACTGGGTCCAGTACTTTCTGCACACCGGGCACCTGACAATCTCAGGCTGCAAGATGTCAAAGTCTCTGAAGAATTTCATCACGATCAAGGACGCCTTAGCGAAGAACACAGGTGATACATGTGTTCCTGCTTTGTAGACTGCATCACTTGAGCATACATCACCATTAATAAACTGTCAGGGAGTTTTTCCAGCTATGAGGCTGCACAAACTGTCACAGCTCAAAGCCAAAATCATCATTTTAACAGCAAACTGAATGCTGCTGGGGGTTCCCATGATGCATTGGGTGTTTCTTCTTCAGACATACTTTTTCACTTATTATCTGTTTATACACCACTTTGCATTTAATTATTATTGAATGCAATGGTTCCCTCTCTCACCCCAACAGCAGTTGTTACTTATTTTATATCTGAAGAGAAACACATTATCCATAACGAACACTAAGTTCTTCAGTTGGATTAGAACTATTTAACGGTCTCACTGTTTGTCTCCACGCAGCACGTCAGCTCCGTCTGGCTTTCTTGATGCATTCCTGGAAGGACACTCTGGACTATTCTTCTAACACGATGGAGTCAGCCGTCCAGTACGAGAAGTTTATGAATGTAGGTGAAAGCAAGAACAAAGACAGTGTTGGAAGATTTGTCTGTTTTTGTTTTGTTTGTTGTTTGTAGCTTGTACTCACTACAGCCTGTACATACTTATAGTTATAGAATATTCACAACATACTTCATACCGTGTACATTATAACATACCATAATAGACCCATTTCTGTAATACACTCACATATCTATATTATTGCTAATATATATTGTAATATATCTATATCACGGCTAAAGCACTTCTGGATGGATGCAAACTGCATTTCGTTGCCCTGTACCTGTGCATGTGCAATGACAATAAAGTTGAATTCTATTCTATTCTGTTTGCAAGGAGTTCTTCCTGAATGTGAAAGACATCCTGCGTGCGCCTACTGACATCACCGGTCAGTTTGAGAAGTGGGAGACGGCAGAGGTGGAGCTCAACAACAGGTGAGAGAGCGACTCGGTAGATTAGAAGACCAGTTTGTTGTTCTTCATCAAAATTTGCACTTTCAGAGTTGTGTGCGTGCAAACACAACACATTCATACTTAAAACTAAAAAGTGACTTGTGTTGTGTAGTTTCTGTGACAGGAAGTCTGCCGTCCACGAGGCTCTGTGTGACAACGTGGACACCCGCACTGCCATGGAGGAGATGAGAACGCTGGTCAGCCAAAGCAACGGTTACATTGCCAGCAAGAAGAGCGCCAAACTCAGGCCCAACCGCATGCTGATGGAAAGTATTGCTGCGTACCTCACCAACATGCTGAAGGTGAGCACGTTTCTGCTGCTGCGTTTATCGTTTCACAGCTCTCAGAATAATGAATTTTACAGAACACCTTGATTCTGTATGGAGGAGAAATCATGCTGTTTGTTCTTATCTCATTTATACAACATGCCTCATTCATCCATTCACACACATGAAAGTGGATGTGATACACTTTGATACTTCTCCAAGTTAAGAAACAACTCCATTACTGGGCAAAATCAGTGTGGAGATGCCTAACAAACCCTTCAAATGAAACTTTTGTTGTTGTCTAGATATTTGGTGCAGTTGAAGGATCGGACCCCATAGGTTTTCCCATGGGTGGACAGAGTCAGAGTGTTGATGTAAGTGAACTGGTTTTCACTTTTTGTGATTGAATTGTGTCTCTTGTGGCATTATTATGAGAAATGTACTGCATATGAAAAATTCCCCTTAATTGTCCACAGCTGGAGAGCGCAGTGATGCCATACCTCACAGTGCTGTCAGATTTTAGAGAGCGCGTCCGCAAAATTGCTCGAGAGCAGAAAGGTAAGAACATGCGCTTTAAACAAAACTGTTTACTTTATAACTCAAAACATCACCTCCATGTTGAATCAGAGAGAACTGAAACATGAAATTCTTCTTCTTCTTTTTCTTTTCTTACTTATTCAGTGACAGAGCTGCTGCAGCTCTGCGATGTTGTCCGTGACGACATGTTGCCAGAGCTTGGAGTACGTCTGGAAGATCACGAAGGTAAGATGTCTGTGTTTGAAGTTATAGAGATAAAGAATCGGCTCAGGTTTTGATCTTCCTCATCAGGTCTGCCTCCTTTGCGCAGCTGTCTGTGGACTGGGTTAGTTATTACTGGAATAAACTGGCTACGTCTGTGTCACGAAATCATTATCCGCACCATTCATCACATCTTTATGACTGCAGCGCAGTAAGATGCCCTGCTCAATAAATCCGAGCCTTTACTCTCTTCGTAAGAATGTAAAAAAGTTCTGACCTTGTTTCGTTCTTACAAAGTGAAGAGTGTTGGAAAATAAGGGGGTTGTGTTGCAGGCCTGCCCACTGTGGTGAAGCTAGTGGACAAGGAGACATTACTGAAGGAGAGAGAGGAGAAGAAGAGGGTAAGAGAAGACATCATCACACATCGAGTGCATGTCTGGAGCAGTTTAGGTCCTAAGATTGACAGGAGATAATTTATCCCAATTTAAAGTAAACGATAAGCCAGAAAAAAGAAGTGCCCCCTCCCAAAACTGAAGGACGCTGAGTTTCCAAGGATATAAGGACGGGCATTTCAACATCTAACAGCTAGTTTGTTCAGACAAAAGAAATTCTTAGCTGATTTACAATTTTAACAGAAGTCCGCTGCAAGCCTTCATTTTTATGTAAAATTGTTTTTTAAAAATGCAAACAACATGTGTTTTAAAACATTTCACACAATAAAATTCCATCTTTCACAGATGGAAGAAGAGAAGAAAATGAAGAAGCTAGAGGCTGCTAAGAAGAAACAGGAGCAAGAGGTCAGTCTGATGGTTTATATAGACAGTGACCTTCTGCGTTTGTGTCATCAGGGAAATCTTCATGTTTCTGTTACTGTTGCAGATGGCGAAACTGGCCAAGATGAAGATCCCTGCAAGCGAAATGTTTCGCAGTGAAACAGACAAATACTCAAAATTCGATGAAACGGTAAATCCTTATTTTACCTCCCATGCTTAATTTTTCATGAGAAGAACCTGTTAAGCTGGTGCCATGTTGGTGGTGAGACTCGTGGGCCCTGATGACCTCAGGAATCTGTTGCTGAGGGCTTAAAACCTGGGATATCTAGGAAAGCAAAGACAAAGATTAGCACCCGGTACTCCAGGTCGTGAGGTGGTCATGGGGCCAACGACCCCACGCCACGAAATCATGAAGTTACAGCAATAAAAGTGGGGATTTGGTGCTCACAGCTAGACGTGTGCCTGAGGTCAATGACGTGATGCGGATCCAAGAGTAGGAAAGACCTAGCTCACGGGGATTTGCTTGTACAGACATGAATGTCCTTATTTGAAATGACATCCGCATTCAGTGTAACTGTGTGTGCGTCAGAACTTGAGGAAAATTCAGAAAGGTAATTTAAAAGTTACCATGGAAACGACAGCTCACAAACCGTGTCAACCTGAAAAGCTTTAAAGGTGTGTTTGGTTTTGTCGCCGTTAACAGGGTTTCCCCACTCATGACGTTGAAGGGAAGGAGCTCAGCAAAGGTCAAGCCAAGAAGCTCCGCAAGCTCTACGAGACCCAAGAAAAGTTACACAACGAGTATCTACAGATGAACCAAAATGGCAACTGATTCTGCCGCTCAGCCAATCCATCCACACCGCAGGGAAGAACTATAGAATAAATAATAAGGCCAGAGCTTCATTCTGTCTCCTCTTCATCCTACTTTGGTTCAGGAAACCGACGTGTGTGTGGATTGTGTTTTGTCCATTTACGTAACAGTTACATTTACATTCCATAACCATGCAATATGAGAGAAAACCACCACCCGACATGACTTTGTTCTTGCTCTGTTGGAGGTTGGACGTCTTTCACAACAGTAAAATCAAAGCAACAGGTAATAAAGTGGGATTTTGATGATGTGGCGGTGCAGCCTCTGTTAGCAGTGTATGTTTTTCTTGAAACTCTGTGACACTGCCATTTGTTCAAGTATTAAAGCCTTTTTTAACCGTTAGTGCTTTCATGAATGAAAGATGCTAAATGGGTGGCTAGCGGATTAATAGGAAACACCAGCTTTAAGTGTTTTTTTTTTTCCACCATGAATCTTTGGGACAGCTTCCTTAAGATACCCCGGAGGAAGGATTTAAAACATTTAAATTTCAGAGGCCACTTAAGAAACTAGGACTGTTGTGGAGGGCTGCACCAGCTTAGAAAGAGATCAAATGAATACGCAGTAGAACCGAGTTCAGCTTGTTGTTTCATACACTTTATCCTGCTGATCAGCAGTGTGTGATATATCACTCTGTGTGTTTGACCTTTTACCTCACGGGTCTGTTAAAGTAACTATGTTGTGTCATTCAAATATAGTTCATTTTTATGCAAATGTGCATTTGTCAAAGGGACTTTTGCTTTTGCTAAGAACTGGATCAAATTTTCACCCCTAAACGGGGAAACGACCATTGAATTCATTGTTTCAGTTGTAGAGGTGACTTGTAACAGAAACCATTAGATGGTTTGTGTCTTTCTCAATACCTGTGTCACCTTCTACAAGAGTTACCTTGAAAAGCTAATAAAGTATGGTGGACATTTTTATTTTAATTGGATGTACCCTCATTTAGGAGCATATGGAGGAAAACTAGATGCATCCTGCCCTTAGGTTAAAAGCAATTGCCTCATGGTTGCAGAAAATTAGTGGTACATTATACCCTGCTGTGCTTGGAGCACATGGGAACACAAGTGATGTGTTTTGGGGTTTTTTTTTGTTTTTTGTTTTTTGTTTTTATAACTAACTGAACAAAGAGAATCTGTTGGTCCTTTCACTACCCTGAACCTCACACCTCGGACCCCATCGATTCAGCAATTCCTTAAAACATCTGGGTTCTTTATTTTGTGCCATCTCAACAAAGGGACATTTTCATAGGCCATTTCCAGCTGTGGCATAATGAAACGCTGTGAGATCAAGAAGTGGAATTGAAAATAGAAAATGCCACCAAACTCTCGAGCAGCTGGTTTTTGTTTTTCTTTTAAAAGTCACACTGGGACGATTTAACCCCTGCAACCTGTTGCATGGGTTCTTGTGGCTTGAGTAACATCACATGGCAAAGTGCATTTTGTTATTCAGCCGTCCTTCAGGGGTTTGCATTTTTGTACTACGTGTTCTCCATATCTGTGGTTATAAGATGACTTGAATTGATTTAAGGGATGCTCAAATAAAGAGTAAGCGAGTGCAGTGCTGTATGATTACGTGGTCAGCTTTGTGACATGCTGTGACTGTGGATTCATGTTTAAGCTCCTAATGGGGAGATAATTTCATTATGCCAGTGGTTGACAGATCAGAAGAATACCAGCCCAAGTAAACATGAAGGTGATTCAATACTTCTGCATCAGTCACTTATTTTGCTGATTTAAAAGAACGTAAAATACGACACGTAAGGTTTCAAATGTGGTTCTAATTTGAAGTTCACAAATTTGGGTTGCAGCTTTAATATTTAATAAAAATGCA
Organism: Haplochromis burtoni; assembly: GCF_018398535.1. Taxonomy (NCBI): domain Eukaryota; kingdom Metazoa; phylum Chordata; class Actinopteri; order Cichliformes; family Cichlidae; genus Haplochromis; species Haplochromis burtoni. The sequence goes on along the minus strand of NW_024582870.1, from coordinate 42,047 downwards.
TGCATTTCTGTGTCAAACGTGGCCTGGCCCACATGGAAAACACAGTGGAGTCTGAAGGCATCTTGAAAATCATTCATATTTTCTTGCAAATTCAGAAATAATGAGAACTTTTAAAGGTTGCTTGTCACAGACTTTCCTCTGCAGTCACCTCTTGCACAATAAACGTGTTTAGGCGGTTTGGAACATTGCCAGATCATACATACACATAACATGGCTTATCAGGTCTGTTGTCCATGGACAAAGGTGGGCAAGACCACCCACCCGCTCCACGATGTGCTGGCCTATCACAGGAGCACATTCAGTGAGAGACTTACGTTGCCCAAATGCACCACAGAACGACACAGGAGATCATTCCTGTCTGTAGGTATCTCCCTGCACAACTCCTCCATCTAATGCACAGTACACACTGTAATAGTTATGCCCTATTGCACATCCTGTACAGCTTAATTTCAACCTTATATATTTAATTTTTCTTATATACTGAGATATTTATAATTGAGCTATTATATACATTAGACCTATTTTTTTTTTCCAAATTAGTAAAGTATTGTATTATTTAATTTAAGATTTTTACTGTCTTGGAGCAACTGTGAGCACATAATATAGTCTGGGATTAATAAAGTATTCTGATTCTGATTCTTTGCAATATCTGCCAAATCAGACATGCAGAGTTACCTACAGACAGCTTGTAGTGTCTATGGATGCTGTTTGTGTTTCCATGTTCACATTGAATGAAAGTATAGTAAGAAGATAAATTAATGGAATCTAAAGCAAACATCTAAGTATTGCTTTAATGTGGTTTTTGAAATATTTAAAATGGAAAAATTGACATTTTCCTTAAAAATTCGAAAAGACAAATTCTACAAAATATGGAATGAATGGATTAGCTTTGTGTCCCCCCTCTGCCCTGAATTTATGTAAGGCCAGCCCTGAACTGGTGTATCTCTCATGTATTGTACAATGTCAGGTCGACCCTCTACTTCATAATATGTATTGATGTACTATATGTAAATAAGTTAAACATGCTGCATTATGTATACACTGTCAAGCCACCAAATACACTCTTTGTTATCTGAATGTAAAACAAAATGACTAAGAAAAAGTCCCTTTTTTTGAAGGGGGGGGGTTCTTTTTTGACTAAATAATATTAATGCACTTTTTCAATAAAAATATAATTTTTTAAAAAAGGAATCTAAAGCAGTAAAAGGATTGCTACAGCGCGTTGCCCCACAGGGGTTTGTGTCTTCGTCAGGTCCCAAACCAGGGATTTTTCATACACAGTTTTTAACAACAGTTGCCTTTAGGCATAAGACTTACTTACGTATTATTTAGCATTTGCTATAAATCTACTATCTGGCGCTATATTACTGTAGATGAAGCGATGACTGTGAGGTTACCGAGCACTTTAAAAGCTCATATGGCTTTAATTCCTACCTGAAATCACTAGCCAATCACAAGCGTCCGAACGAAATCGCTACATCCAATCAGATTTAGAGGACAACTATTTGAAAGCTGCTCGTCGCTGTGTTGTTTAGCTACGGAAATAACTGTTTACGGATTTTGTAGGGAAGCTGTTCTCTGTTAGTCTGAATTATATGCTCTTTTTCTTGTTCTTGGTCACTCTGTATCCTCGTTGCTGCCCACGGTAAACATGTCTGTGGAAGTTCGTGCTGTGGTGAGTCGAAAGGCTTTTGTTTGCTAGAGAAGCGCTGCTGTTGGCTAGTTGATGCTAGCGCTGCAATAATAACGCTATCGTTTCAGTAATGTTAAACACGCTGTAGAAAAGTCGGTCAAGCCTTTTTAATGTGCATGTTTGTCTCGTTAGCAGCTCCTAACCGCAGAGAACCGGCAGAAACCGGGGAAAGCCGCCGCAGCAGCGGGTCCGAGGAGAGCAGCTCTCGGAGAGATTACCAACTTTAACGCAGCAGTGACTGTCACAAAGGTAAGAGCATCTTGGTTTGGTTCCTGACTCATTTTGGCTGCTTTGCAGTCACTTGGTAAGTAGGCAATAAAGTCTTATAATAGAGGTCTGATTTATTGGTATGCCTGCTAGACTAGAAGTAGTTTTACTGGCTGACTTTCAACCCAGACTTCATCTGTCTGTGTCTTTTGCAATAAACACAAACCTTGTCAACTGGTTTAGCTGAGCCAAACCAAGAACCTTGCAGCAGACTGAAATCCCCTTAGTGGTTTGCAAAAGGGAAGGTCGCAATAGTTGAACAGAATTTTATTCCTGTCCAATCTGAAAGTCTTATTAGTGACTCGTGTTGCATTTCCCAACTGTAATGATTCCAAACTTGTTTCCTTAGAGAACAGGACAGACAAAAGTGTCAGCCAAGCCATCTTGTGTCAAAGTGGCTAAACCTGCCGATGTAGCAGTTCGACCGGTCCAAGCAGCTACAGAGCCTCTTCCTTTGGTTTTGGAGGAATCTGCAACTGATGTGTCCATGAAGGAGGAGACAGAGTTGTGCCTGGCTTTCTCTGAGGCACTGCTTGCGGTGCAGGACGTGGATGAGGAGGATTCAGACCAGCCACAGCTCTGTTCAGAATATGTGAAGGATATCTACAAGTATCTGCACAACCTGGAGGTAGTTTCTTCCCCTACCTTCTGACACCAGCTGCTGTCGTCTCTGACTTACATCAGTTTGTCTTCTCAGTTGCAGCAGACAGTACGAGCAAACTACATGCAGGGCTACGAAATCACTGATGGTATGCGAGCGCTTCTCATCGACTGGCTGGTCCAGGTTCACTCCAGGTTCCAGCTGCTGCAGGAGACTCTGTACCTCACAGTTGCCATTCTGGACCGCTTTCTTCAGGTGATGTTTCTGAACAGCCTTGTCTATGGGTTTGTGACCTGGATCTAAAAGGCTTCTTCTGGTTATGCTGCAGGTCCAGCCAGTGTCTCGCAGGAAGCTGCAACTTGTCGGTGTGACTGCCATGCTGGTGGCCTGCAAGTATGAGGAGATGTATGCCCCAGAGGTTGGCGACTTTGCCTACATAACCGACAACGCCTTTACAAAATCTCAGATTCTCGAGATGGAGCAGCAGATTCTGAAGGGCCTGAAATTTCAGCTGGGGCGTCCTCTCCCACTGCACTTTCTCAGACGGGCATCTAAGGTGGCAAATGTGAGTTTCATTATGAATTTAATGTGGAGAAGACTTCAACAGTGTAGGAATCCGCTGCCTCCAATTCATAACTTGCATGTGTATCACTCTGTATTAAAGGAAAATGGCAGCTAAGGTGTTAGAGAAACTGTAAGGATCTTAAACCTTGACGTGCATGTTTAACAGTCTGATGGGGAGAGACACACGCTGGCCAAGTACCTGATGGAGCTGACCCTGCTCGACTACAATATGGTGCACTACAGGCCCTCTGAGGTCGCTGCTGCTTCCCTCTGCCTCTCCCAGCTGCTGCTGGACGGCCTACCCTGGGTAAGTTTAAAGTCACTTTTTATGAACATCTTGCTCCTTCAAGCTGGCTGTTAATTGACCTCCCATCAGTCTCCCACACAGCAGCACTACTCTACCTATGACGAGGCCCACCTGAAGCCCATCATGCAGCACATTGCCAAAAATGTTGTGCTGGTAAATGAAGGGAAAACGAAGTTCCAGGTGAGTTGGCTGAGAATAAATACACCAGCTCATATCATGTGTGAGTAGAGACTGACCTTGAGGATCTGTCTCTGTAGGCTGTGAAGAAAAAGTACTCGAGCAGCAAGCTTCTCAAGATCAGCCTCATTCCTCAGCTCAAATCTTCAATTGTCAAGAACATGGCAGCAGCTGTACTCTGACTCGACTTTTTTCTTTTTATGATCTGAGAATTTGAGCCATTTGTGTTGGCTTTTTTTTTTTTCTTTTTTTCTAATGCACCTTGAACTGCATATCCAAGAAAAAGCTGAGAAGTTGTTGTGCAGCTTCCAGAGGATCTACAAACTGCTTCTATGAAGTAAAGTTTTTCTCATCTCTAACTTTTTATTTTATTTTTTTCCCACCAGTAGATTTTAACTATTGAATGATTAAACAAGCCTGTTGGGCAGCAAACAGTTTTGCATCTGCATGTAATGTACCTTGTTGGAGATCGAAATAAAGTTTTAGATGGTTCTTAGACTTTAACTTTTGTCTTAGTGTGTTTGTGGGGGTCCCCCCCCCCCCCAAATTTCATAACCTGCTTGGTTTTACTTCATCATAGACAGGTGGAAAACATGAGACAATGCAAAGCCTGACTATGTTCTTGGCATGCATCTCAGTAAAAGGGCTCACAAATGACTTCATTGTGGAGGCTGGGGAGATATCGCTGCCTATCAGAACAGCTGATTCTGGAAGTGAACCAAGACTTGTGGAACAATGTTTGCATTGGAGCACTGAACTAAGATGGGGGGGGGGTGTCCTTATCAATCACATTTCTGTAGCGATGACATGAAACTGGTATTGGAGCCTAAATGGACTGCATGCTAAAACTTAAGGTTGGTTGTTTTTTTTTTTTTTTTATTAAAGTGACAGTTTATCCCCAACAATGCAGCTCCTGACATCACTAGCACACAAACAGCTCCACTACAGCAAGGTGGCAATTTATGAAGGCTTCTCTGCAGACCAAAGGGAGCCTCATTTCTTAAGCCCTGTGACCTGGATAAGCAGTAGAAAATTGACACAATGTTAATATAATAAGCTTAACATCACAAATTCTAAGCCATTTTCCAACTTCAATACATCAGCATACATTTCCTGTCAGTTTGTTAAACACCCAGGAGTCTAAATAACTCCACCCTATTGGCCTGTAAGGCCTTTTAACTCTTTACTGCCAAACTGAGAACAAAGAACCTTTAAGAAGACTCCGTATAACCTTAAATCTGATTACCATGCAATGTAAATAGATATTTCTTCACCTAAATGTATGGTTGTGCTACACCAATGGTCTGTATTTACTTAAAGTTGATATTATCTTCTGTTCATGTACTAAATCCTCACCATCACCATATACCTTTTGGAATGGGTTTCTGGATCCTGTGTTTAAATGTGCAAACCACATCAGATGTTCTGTCAGCCAGTGCAACTAACATCAGTGGAGTTTTTGCAATGCTTCGGAGGTTACTCATGTGATGTCATGCACACATTGCTCAAGAGATGTCCACTAAAGACATGATACATTGACAGATTGTTAGGAAAAAAATTGTATTCCCTGATTAGTGGAGGTTTCTGGCTATCACTGGATGGAATCGGTTGTAAAGATAATACTGTACCAAAAACCTAGTGAATGCTGTAGTTGATGAAAATTTGCCACAGTTACCTGCAATTTTTCATGTTTTTCTGCATATATCATTAGCCGAGCAATAGTAAACCTTAAAGTACGACACAAACTCGAAGCAAAGAAGTAAAAGTTGTCTCTGAAGTCTGTGGTCCCCACATGCTTCAAGGGATCTACCATCATCCCTGTCCCCAGAATAACAAGCCCTCATGCCTGAATGACTACAGACCAATTGCGCTGACCTCGGTGGTTATGAAGGCGTTCGAGAGGCTGTTGAAGAAAACCATCTCCTCCTCCATCCCAAACATCACAGATCCACTCCAGTTTGCCTACCGACCCAACAGATCCACGGAGGACGCCATCGCCCACGTCCTGCACACCACTCTCAGCCACGTGGACAAGAAACAGGGTAACTATGTGATAATGCTGTTTGTTGATTACAGCTCAGCGTTCAACACAATAGTGCCCTGCAGACTGTTCACAAAGCTGAGGGATCTAGGACTCAACAGCCGTCTGTGTGCATGGGTGTTGGACTTCCTCACTGGCAGAACTCAGGTGGTGAGGGTGGATGGGTGCATCTCTGACAGCATCACCATCAGCACGGGAGCACACAGGAGCACCTCAGGGATGTGTCCTCTCGCCACTGCTCTACTCCCTCTACACTTCAGACTGTGTGGCCACCCATGGCTCCAACACCATTGTGAAGTTTGCTGACGACACAGTGGTGTTGGGTGCCATCTCCAACAACGATGAGGCGGCCTACATGGATGAAGTGAAGAATCTGGCATCGTGGTGCCAGGACAACCACCTCCAGCTGAACGTCAGCAAGACCAAGGAGCTGGTGGTGGACTTCAGAAGGGGTCAGCACAGAGACTACAAGCCCATTATCATCAATGGAGCTCCAGTGGAGAGGGTGCAGTCCTTCAAGTATCTTGGTGTCCACATCTCCTCAGACCTGACATGGGCTGCCCACATTCAGGTCCAGACCAAAAAGGCTAGGCAGCGCCTGTATCACCTACGACAACTGAGGAAGTTCAGGGTCTCTCCAAAGATCCTCAGGATTTCTATACAGGCGCTGTGGAGAGCATCCTCACACAGAACATGACATCGTGGTTTGGGAACAGCTGTGTGAAGGACAAAAAGCTCTCCAGAGAGTGATCGTAGCAGAACCTGCTGCAGGATTGCTCTCCCTTCCCTACGAGATTTACATCAGGAGATGCTGGACTGGAGCAACTCAGATTTTGAAGGACCCGTTCCATCCTAGCAATGAACTGTTCCAGCTTCTGAAAGGTTCCGCACCATCCGAACAAAAACGGAGAGGCTCAAGAGGAGTTTTTATCCTCAGGCCATTCATGTGTTGAATCACAGTTTCGCTACAGCTTAGAGAGTAGCTGAATCCACATGTCTTCCATTGAGTTTATGACCAAAGTAATATGCTGTGTTAGACACTCAACAAATAACAAGGACGTTTTTGCCAAACAGTGGTTGCCGGGGGTGATGACAGTGTTGGGACTAACGCGTTATTAAGTAACGCGTTACAGTAACTACGTTATTATTGTGGTAACGAGCACGGTAACTAGTTATTATGCCAAAATCAGGAACGCGTTACTCGTTACTGGGATTTAGATAGGTCGTTACTCGTTACTTCGTGTGGTGGCTATCGCGGAGCTTCCACAGATTCAGTAACATTAGCAAGTGGTGGAGGCCAGCAGGTGGATGAAAAAAGGGAGCAGAAGGAAAAGAGACCCGAGGCGGCCGCCGGTCCAAGTGTGAACTGAACTTCAGGTAAGAAGTTATGACCTGCAGTCTCTCTGGGTCAGATATGAACCAAGTTTAGGTGGAGTTTATTTTCGTTATCTGACTTTTTCCGTACTGCGTGCTAGCTAGCATGACGGAGTTTCTATACAGCTGGGTGGTGCTATGAAGTTACTGATGTTGAACTTTATTTTGTTCATAAGGTTAATTATTAGAGTTGCCAACCGTCCCGTAAAAAACGGAATCGTCTGGTATTCAGAGAAAATATTACGCGTTTCTTATTGAGGTGAAAAGGAACAGTTTGTCCTGGACTTCAGCTACAATGAAAAAGACACAAAGCTGGAGTTATTCTGTGTTTACGCTGCAGCTGCCTCTTCTTCTCTCATCCTCTCACCCTCCCTCTCCTGTTTCTACTTCAATCATGAAACTGATCAATGATCAGCTGATCGGCTTTTCTCTCTGTTTGTTTATCGCCCACTTTGCGCCAGAAAGAGGAAACCAGCGGATGTCGCGCTAAACAACAGCAGCACGTTTAAGCTTGATCAGCTGTTGTTAGAATTTATTTAATATTAATTTCTAGTATCAGCTGATGTTTGCTGGAGCCACAGCTGTAAAGCTGCTGGTCATGATATGGTTTGGTTATCTGGTGAGAGGGAAACATGAAGATGAAACCAGGAGATGTCCTTACTGGATCATCAGAGCTGAACAGGTGATGGAGAAACAGGTTTACCTTTTAGGTGACATGAATGAGTTGAAGAAGTTATGAACTGTTTCTGAGAGACAAATAACACCAGGATCCTTTTTTAGGTATCTGACAGCTGGGT
>NW_024582870.1:0-21249 GCF_018398535.1 Haplochromis burtoni | reverse complement strand
AGAGAGAGAGAGAGAGAGAGAGACCTCTCTGGTGAGGTACCAGCTAGATATAGTCAGGCTCACCACAGCGCACGGCTTGAACCAGTCTCCTGGAGAGGGCCTGAACTCTGTGTTAGACTGGAGTTGCCCTGAGTGAGTGAGAGGCAGAGGGCTGGGGTGGGTATCTTAGTATTCCCTCGGCTTGCTGTTTGTACGGTGGGGTTTTTCCTGGTAGACAAGATTGTTTGCACCCTGCGCTTTTGGGTCAAGGAATGGATGCTGGCTGTTGTTTGCACTTATGTGCCAAACAGCGGTTGAGAGTACCGGGTCTTTTTGGAGTACCTTGGCCGGGGTGCTTGAGGGTGCTCTACCTGAGAACTCTGTCATCCTACTCGGGGACTTCAGCACTCATGTGACAGAGAGACCTGGAAGGCCCTGACTGGGAGGAACAGCCTGCCAGATCTGAACCCAAGTGGTGTTTTGTTACTGGACTTCTGTGCAAACCACAGTTTGTCCATAACGAACACCATATTCAAACATAAGGGTGTCCATAAGTGCACATGGCACCAGGACACTCTAGGCCGCAGGTCGATTCTGGATTTTGTAGTCGTATCATCAGATTTGCAGCCGCATGTTCTGAACACTTGGGTGAAGATAGGTGGTGAGCTGTCAACTGATCACCACCTTATAGTAGGTTTGATCAGGTGGCGGGGGAGGCTGCGCTGTCAATGAGGCTGCGCTGGGAACACCTAGCAGACAATGTGAGATCTTAAATACCCACATTTGGCTGAGCTTCAACACTATTCCAAGAGAGACTGGGGACATTGAGTCTGAATGGACCATGTTCAGCACCTCGATTGCTGGAGCTACTCCATTGATGATAACCCCCAAACCAGATGGTGGACAGCAGAGGTGAAGGGAACCATCATGCTCCAACCAGAGGGGGATCACACTCTTCAGCCTCTCCTACAGCCAAAGTCTGGAAAGGAGAGTCCATCCGTTAGCCAAACCTCGGTTGACTAACAGATGGAGGAACAATGCGGTTTTCAGCTCGGTCGTGGAATACTGGACCAGCTCTTTGTCCTCTCGAGGATACTTGATGGTTCATGGGAGTTTGCCCAACAAGTCTACATGTGTTTTGTGGACTTGGAGAAGGCATTCGACCATGTCCCTCAGGGCGGCTGGCCTCTCCCTCAGAGACAGGGTGAGGAATTCAGCCATCTGGGTAGCCATGTCAAAGGATGCCTCCAGGATGCCTCCTGGGCGCCTCCTGGGTGAGGTGTACTGGGCATGTCCCAGTGGGAAGAGGCCCGGGGCAGACCCAGGACACGCTGGACAGATTTTATCTCTCGGCTGGCCTGGGAACACCTTGGTGTTAACCCGGACAAGCTAGAGGAGGTGGCCGGGGAGAGAGAGAGATGTCTGGGCTTCTCTGTTTAGGCTGCTGCCCCTGCAACCCAGCCCCGGATAAGCAGAAGAAAACGTATGCAGGGATGGATGAAGTTTATTTGATTTAAACAACACCAAGTCAAATCATAAATGATTTTTGTTGATTTGTTTATTTTTGATAAAGTGATGTAAGATGCGATGCTAAGATTTTAAATGTCTTAAAGAATTTTAAAAGGTATGCCTTTGAGCTAATTTTTGTATAAAAATAACATTATGCTCTCTTAAACTGAAATGTGTGGGTGAAGGTTAAGTCGACCATTTTTTTTCTTTTGGTGTGAAAATGACCAACATGATTTCTCAATTATCAGAATAGTTACTAATTAACTTGACAATTCAAATTATGTGTCACAGATTGACTCATTTTTTAATTCTAGTCACTTTATATTAGGAAACCCATCTATACTTTGACAAAGTAACTAAGTAATTATTTGACTCACCCTCCCACTGGACCCGTAGAAGGCACGTTGGAGCACAGACCCCAGCTTGCTGTAGATACAGAAAACTTTGAATGAATGATATATACACACACATGTAATAAACAAGACATAAACTACAGCGATCAAAGAAACTCCCCAGTCTGTGGTCTGGAACCAAAAGTCAAGACTTTAGCCTTTGAAAATGTCTTTAAAAAAAAATCACTGCAGTGTTTATTTCTATTTCCAACTCTTGCATCAAATTAGTTTCATGCTTCAGATTAATTTGGATTAGCGCTATCATCTGGCACTTTAAAATGCGAGACAGTATGTGTGCATACAGCCTTCATCACTCTCCAGGTGATTTTGGGAAACTGGTGTTGGAGGCATCACAGAAAGCACAGCATGATAATCAGGAGAAACTGGCTGTAAAGCCACAGGCCCACCCACCTCAATAACACTGGTGGGTGTCTTGCTCTGTGGACTGTGGCCAGAGTAGGGCACTCTCAACATACCTGGTTTGTTGGACTAATCCTGGGACCTTAGTAAAGATGTTCATGTCAGCTCTGCGAGGCTACAATAAAGCCCCTTAAATATGGCCAGCTGAGGTGAGCGGACAAGTGCTAGAAATCTCAAAACATTTCTGTAACAGTCGTTGGGGCCCTTGTGCCTTTGATATGCTAAACCCATGTTGTCTCCTTTTTCCACAGCCGCAAACACTGCAACCACATGCAGTGCACTAAAAAACAACAACAATATACAAATGCACATAGAGCGAGCAAGTGAAACAGATGCGTGAACGCAAACACAACAAGCAGAGAGCACAGCTTCAGCACCCAAACATAAAGTGAGAGTGCAGTGCCAACAGTTTTAGTTCTGAACATTTCAGCATTTCTCAACAAAGCTCTGTAAACAAAGCATCTTATGATAATGGCTGTATTCATGCTTAGTACAGGGCCCCGCTCCACCACACTGTATTTACTGAAGTGGTCATGACCCTGAGGCTGGTGAGCTTCTACTATACGAGCGTCACCTCTGCAAACCCGACTGTAATGAAAACGTGGTATTGTTCTGATTGTTTCACCTTCTGGTTTCAGAACTCCTGGAAAAATGACCACACTTTGTATTCCTGAATCTAGCTAGAGTGGGAATCATGGGAAAATTAAGAACTTATTCATTTCAGACTGGATCTGAATCAAGTGGTGGACTTTGGTAATGTTCTTGAGTCACAGCAGGTCATGGAAAGGCCTGTCCCAGTGGAACCAGTACCTAACCTTTACCTTCATCACTCATGTGCTCTAGCAAACTGTTTTACCTAATAGAAGGTTATCATATGAAAATATTGACTGATTATTTCCTGTATTTTCTAAATTAATGAATGTTTGACTTCAATGGCAATAATGATCATAATAATTCAGCACTGGGACACTAATATAGATGGTACTACCACAGACCCTACCCTTACATAGCTGTAATGGGCTAGTGGTCGTATGAAGCTAAAATAATAACGCTGAGTTGGCCGAAACATCAGCTGAAGCTTGAGGATGCATCAAGAAAAAACATGTGGCCGAGCTGAAGCACATCTGTCAGGAAGATTGTACTGAAATTCTTCCCCACCTGAGTATTGTACTCAGCTACGCCAGAGACAAACTAACCCAATAAACATTACTGCTGCCAAATAGAGGTTTAACCAGTAGTCACATCCAGCAGATAACTTTTTTAATATCTTCTGATGTGTTTTGCAAACAAATTATGCTCTCTGCCATTAACTTTGCTTACAGTGTCAAAATCCCTCCTTTTCAAAAAGATCTGTTGGCCCCAGCAAAAGCTTTATGCTCACACTTCACTGCTTTCAAATGGAGAGGTATTCAGTGTGCGTCTGGTGGGGTGGGGGTTGCTGTACATGTGCTGATGAATAGCAGAAAATGTCCTGGATACTCGACTCGGTTTTGTTTTTGTTACCATTGGCAGCGAACCAGCTAGTAACGCTGGCGAACACTGATCAGGTGGAGAAGCTTGGAGACTTTTCTTGCATTTTGGAGCAGTTTCCAACTGAGACAAATGCAGCAGGTCAGACATCTATATGTGGTTCTGAGTGAGGTGGTTGGGGTGACACAGGCTGAGCAAAGGGGAAAGTATAGGGAAAGAAACAGCACAGGAATTAAGGTCAAAGGGATTCTTGCCCACTCTTACTTTTTAAAATCTTCCACATCCTTGAAAAGATTTAGCAGCTTGAAATGTCAGTCATCCTAACCGTGTTGGACAAGTTGGCTTATTTTCTGTCTCTGATAGCATTTTGTGTCAGTGTGTCCTACAGCTGGCTGAAATGAAACTAGGCTCTTCTGACAATGACTGGGTGTTTCGGTGGATATGTAACTTTTTTCAGTGGATATTTAAATGATCCTGAGGTTTGGGGTTGAATTAGGATGATTTCACTCAAAACTTGTGGACACCTGACACCTGAGTGTAAGTTTCTGAGTCTTTGTTTTATTTATGCATGTTCTGTGATATTCCATACTGTATAGTTCAGAGCAGACTGAAGCCTTGCAGCAGCTGCCATCCCACACATTACTGCCATTAACCCTATGAGGTCTATGTCATCACTGGTGACAAACCTAATCCTACCCTAATATGTTTGTTTGTTTTTTAATTATTCACGAGGGTGCAAAGAAAATCAAAAGGTATTTATATTTTTTCCAAAAAAGTCCTTTGTGCCGTTCCAAAATATGAGTAGGATTAGTGTAATGAAGACACTACACTTTAAAAAATTTATGTGCAAGCTATGAGGATGTTAAATCTGTGCTAAAATCTGGCTAGTCAATTGTAACTAAAGACAGTGCTCTCTTTGCCAAAGATGACAATGCTGCAGTGGGGAATCCTGAGACCACACCATGTGCTTGCCTTGGTGCTATGTGTGTCAGCCACTGAGGACTTTGACTGGACAAAGAACGAGAGAACGTCCTTCTACTACGGCACCTTCCCAACTGGTAGGAAACCAGGATCTAAGAGAAAGCAGACCACATGCTGGACTTACAGTTCCACAGGAGAGCAATATAGTGTCCGTATATATAAAATATCTCTCTGGTATATTCAGCTAAACTCATTTTTGTTGGTAGAATCGAGTATTCCTAGTTCCTACATGCAAATCCCAAATCCCACACTTTTTCACACTCATATTTCTTTTTCAGTGCTCAGAGTTAAATCTTTATTATGAAACCAATTTATTAAACAATCTGTCACAAAACCAAGAAAATACAAATATCTTAGTCATCAGCAACTGGAGTTATCTGAGAAGTCATAAACTAATCAAGCATAAAATTCTTCCACTGCTACTTGTTCCTCTTCTGACTTCACCCTTCAGACGTTCCCACAGCGGATCGTCTTCCTCCATCTCACCCTATCCCCAGCATCCTCCTTCAATACAGCTATAATACATCTAAGGTGTTTCTCTTTTCCTCAGGACTGGCAGCTCATTTTCAACATTCTTTGTTTACTATATTCACCATTCCTCCTCTTTCTAATCGTGTCCATTCTGGTCACTCCTGATGAAAATCGTAATATTTTCAACTCTACCACCTCCGACTTGGCTTCCTGTCGTTTTGTCAGTAATATCATCTCTGAACTTTGTATACCATCTTTCATGTAAATTTTTCTTTCACTCTGGCTTTTTCCCACAAATCCCACCTGCTACGCATCTACACCCACTCCACCCTGTCTGAACTCTCTTCTTCACCTGACTTACGCACCGCGCATTGCTTTGGATGGTTGACCGCATCCTCTACCTTCACTACCTCTGCTTCTTGCATTTTAACCTTTCAACGTGCCTCTCTCTCACTCACACACATGTACTCTGTCATACTTGGACTTTCACTACTACCCCGCCACTATCTTACTGTCCTGCACCAGCCTCACATACCTCCCCTAACTTCCTTATGCAATGCCAGAGTTCCTCTCGTGGAACCTTATCATATAGTTTCTCTAGAAACAAAGACAGAGTGAAACTCCTTCTGACCATCTGTATACTTCTTTATTAGGAATCTCAAAGCTAACATTGCACCTGCAGAGCTATTTCTCAGCATGAAGCCTCATCCTCATCTTCCACCATTTAAAAGCTGTTTCTACCTTCACTTGCTTCTTCTTCTTGAAGTCCAAAGTCATCCAATGCTGTGTAGCTACATTCTGCTATCACTCAGACGTAGCTCACCCGTGTGCACCATCCTCCACTCTAGTATGTCACTCAGTGTTCCTCTCTCTTCTCAAATATGTTTCTACAACAGCCAGTTCCATCCTTTATGCAAAATCTGCTACCATGTGTCCTTCGGCATTTCTCTGTCTCTTGCCGAACACCTCATCACCTCTGCTTCCTTTTCCACTGATATCTGTTCCAATCTCCCCCTGGAGACTCTCTCTCCCACTTCACACAACTTACTCCCGAATTCCTTGTTTGTGGAGCACATGCACCCCTAACATTTTCCACATCACTGTTTTAATTTCCAACTTCAAACTCTTGATCCTAGCTGATATTCTCTTTACCCCACAACACTATTCACATACTCTTCCATCAAGATCACCCCTGCTGTATTTCTGTTATTATCTACACCATGACAGAACAGCTCTGGTGCTCCTGGCCCTGCTTCTCTTCTACCTAGTTTCCTGCCTACATTATAATATCAACCTTCCTTCTCTCCATCATACATACCCCTGAACCAGTCATAATCCCTAGAGTCCCTACTCTTCCACACTTCCGCCTTTCCTTCTCTCTCACTGGCTCCTAATACAACCTCCACCTGGCCTCCTCTTCCTGTACCTTTGGTCCACAGCGTCACGTATTCCACCTGCAACCTGTCGGCCAACAACACCTCCAACTGATCTAATTGATCCATTATGGGGTGTTGATGATAATCATGTGGACAAATATCAAGTCAGCAGCCATCCTTAAGGCTGAATATACTGAACTAGACTGAAATATATACAGTATTACAGTTTGAATAGTGATGTACTCAAATAGGAAGCTCTCATAATTAAAGGAACAAAGCCTTGAACTATTTTAATTGATGTGTGGTGAAGACAGAATAAGGAAAGTTTCCCTTTTTTAAATCATATTATTAAAAATCAGATATTTTCCATGATATTGTAATTTTTTGAACATGCACTACTTGCTTCCTGGCATACATAAATGTTTTGATACTGAGTGTCTGCTCAAAAGGCTCAAAAGGCTGTGAAAAACATACAAATGCTTATTGTCTGACCAAGATTTTTCAGAACATAAATATATTATGACATTTTTCTCTTTTGCTTTTTCAATACTTATGAAGGCATGACTTTTAATTCCATATTATGCAACACTGTATAGGAAACCTATGTCTCCAGCGTTTGTTCATATCACACAATCTTCATGACAGACGGATCTTTCCTAAGTTGCCATAATTTTTTTCTGGGCACAAAATGTTATTAAAGAACAAAGTAAGAATAAAACGTTCTTAAAGTGCTCATGTTGGTTTAAAAGTTGATCATATAATTAAACATAAATATAAAATTCTACCTTAACCTGGAAAACCGTAATATGATCATAATTATAAGCTCAGGAGTGAATACAAAATAAAATAAGATTTGTTGATTGCTTTTTGTTCCTCTGCAGGTTTCTCCTGGGGAGTTGGCAGCTCTGCTTACCAGACTGAAGGAGCCTGGAATGTCGATGGAAAGGGAATAAGCATCTGGGATGCATTTTCCCATAAAAAGGGGAAAATATTCTTGAATGACACAGCAGACTCTTCATGTGAGGGATACCACAAATTCAAGGTGACGTGAAAAAAATGGAATTTTCTTCAGTGCCAAACTGTTACACACAATATTTTATTGCTCAACCGATCTAAATGACTCGTTTCTCTTCCTCTAACATTCATTATCACAGCCTACATTACATATGGATGCATATTACAAATATAACTGTAATGTAAAAATATATTTTCCGTTTTCTTGCTTTCCTACTAATGTTTATTTGCAGCCCAGAATGTGAAGGAATAGCTTTTACACTAAAGGTAACATTTTGAAAAGGTGTCAGACTCCTGACAGTGAATAAAGTAAAAGTAAATATTAAGTAAAAGATCAATTTAAAAGTTGATGTAAAAATAAAAAATCAACATGAAAGTAAGTAAATAAAATAAAAGAGTGGTCTTACATTCAAATCAAACCACAGACTCCAACATAAGCCACATGACTTATGACTCCTACACCCCAACCAACATCCAGAACTGTTATAGTTAGAATGGAAAATACGTTTTAGGAATTTTAGGAAACATTCAATCTGATTACAGCTTTATCTGAAGATAATATAAAGTAGACCTGTTTCATATGTTATCAGACAAAGACTCACATCTAAAGACATCGTCTTTTGTGATTTATTTAAAGAAATATTTCCTGCTGTCTGTCTTTAAGGACGATATTGCCTTGATGAAGGACATGAAGCTGAATCATTATCGTTTCTCCATTTCCTGGCCAAGGATTTTACCCACTGGACTGAAAAGTAAGCATAAATCTGACATCATTTAAAAATGTATATATCTGAAATTTGCACAAAAAATTAGGACATTTGTATTTGCGTGATTTTTTCTTAGTTGTAACAATACTTCGTTCCCTTTGAAAATGATTTATTTCCTCTTAAATTGTGCCACATGTGTAAGGAAAATGCATTTGTGGGTTGAGCAGTAGAGCTGCATATGGCGGTTGCATCCATGATAAACTTGCCAGTATAAACAGCTTATTCTGCTGTGGACTCTTGCTGTGAGCTTATGATAATCTAAGACTCACCCGGATAGGGACCAAGCCATTGGGCAACTTAAAGAATGTGTTGCACAAAACCAAGTGTCAGCAGTATTATAGTTTCATATAACAGAGGATGTCAGAGGTTGTGAAGCGGACATCCCAAAAAGATGACACCGGCATTTAGGAGCCATGAACAGAGCTCTGGTCTAATAGGGCTTCCAGGAAGCCTACCATGACTGCCTTTCACCATCAGGCCCAGTTTTGCTGGTGTCTGCAGCATGAGCACTGGAACTTCAACATGTGGAGGAACAATATGTTCACCGAAGAGTCCAGATTCCCCCTGCAGCAGTTGGATTGTGGGGTCAAAGTGTGGATTGATTGTTGCACTGATAGGGTAACAGCGTTGGGTGGTGTAAGTGTGATGGTTTTGGGCGGCATCTCCCTCACTGAATAAACAAGGCTTATCATCACTGGAGACAATATCAATGCAGAATGATATCGAGATGAGATGTGGCACCCAGTGGCAATGCCACATCTCCACAGTTCAGGTCTGAAGTCCATCCTCCTCCAGTCTGTGACCGAGCTGGTGTCCAGCCTGACAACGAGGTGCCTGGGTATTGCAGCTGTGTATGGTTCTTCATGCTACTCAGGCCCAGGTCTGTTTAATGAAATTGCCAGTATGAACTTGCTTCTTCAGACGTCAATAAATGACACCAAGCAAGAGTCAGTAGCAGAACGAGCTGGTCGGCAAGTTTTTCATGGATGCACAAAAACTGTGCTCACACTGTATGTGTGAGCCTCATGGTGTGGATTTCCACAACCAACAATTGCATTAGGTGTAATGTATAGTTTCCCAGCACTTTGCTCCATGTAGTGTATGTCACTTTCAATTCTTACAGGTGAAAAAATCAATGAGAAAGGAATTAAATATTACAGTGACTTGATTAACATGCTACTGGATAACAAGATCACACCCATTGTCACCCTATACCACTGGGATTTACCACAGGTAAGCACTAATATTATTGCTCAACATAGTTTCTTATCCAAAGCTATATTGTAGATACAACAGTAAAATCTATGTTACTCTCCACAGGTGTTACATGAGAAATATGGCGGTTGGCACAATATCAGCATGGTGAATTACTTTAACGACTTTGCTAACTTATGCTTTGAAAGATTTGGAAACAGAGTCAAGTACTGGATTACTTTCAACAATCCTTGGGTATGTCAGGTTAAAGAAAATGGTTCCTTCACAGTTTGCAGTTGTAATGTAATACAGTATGCTGTGTCAGAGAGTGATTGTCAGTGTCTCGTTATTAAGTCCATTGCTGTGGAGGGATATGAAACAGGTGAACATGCACCTGGACTGAAACTGAAGGGAACAGGAGCTTACAAAGCCGCCCACCATATCATCAAGGTAGGACTGAATGACTTGTGCCCAGTTTTGCTGATAAATCTGATCATTTACCATAATTTCCAATTATTAGTTTTAATACTATGATTGCAAACTTGAAAAACAAAGGTGCTCCAAATCAGTTGCTGTCGAGATTATAATTCCATCAATTTTACCAAGAGAAGGCCAGAAAGTGCAGTGGTCAGATGAAACCAAAATTAAGTTCTTTGGCATCAGGAAGCACATTAATGTCATGAAGTGGCTGAGCCAGTCTCCAGACCTCAGTCCTGCAGAAAATCAGTGGTGGGAGCTGAAGCCAAACGGCAGGTCAAAGGTCAAATCCCTCCCAACATGTAATCAAACCTGGTGATCAGCTATAAAAATGTCTTATCGCTGTACTTGCCAACAACGATTTCATGTTTTGGTTGATATTCTGTCTCCTACATTAAAACCAAACTGTCGAGAGCTCATTTATAAGTTTGCTCACGTACATATTTTACTGAATCTGTAACTGAACAAACTTTAAATTCAGCAGAGCAGCAAATAATTATTTACCCCTACTGTAATCAGTGCTTACAAAAATGCTCTTTACTATTATGTTATTATTTTACACATTTTTCTTTACCGTATGATTCCTACATGTTTTTTTGTTTATTGTGTTTTGTTAAATATTACATTAAAATTGGTCAAATATATTCTGTTGCTTATGTAGCAGTTTGTACGTTATTCTTCGTGAAGCCTTACATCTTATTTTGTTACTTTTGTTACTCCCAGAAAAGATACTGTATCTCACTGGGACCTTTGATTGAAAAAATAATGGTGAACAGACATAAGGCTAAACCTGCATCTCTATCTTTCCAACAGGCACATGCTAAAGTATGGCACACGTATGACATGCAGTGGAGAAGCAAACAAAAAGGTGAAAGGGAAAACTTTCATTCATCTATCTATCTATCTATCTATCTATCTATCTATCTATCTATCTATCTATCTATCTATCTATCTATCTATCTATCTATCTATCTATCTATCTATCTACATACATACATACATCTATATATATATATATATGTGTGTGTGTGTGTGTATTTATGTGTATATAATATATGCACATGCATAATTTCTATCAACAAAGCTCTTGCATGTGTGCAGGCCTGGTTGGGATCTCGCTGACTGCTGACTGGGGTGAACCAGTGGACATCTCCAACCAGAGGGATATCGAAGCAGCAGAGAGATACATTCAGTTCTACTTGGGCTGGTTTGCTACACCTCTCTTCCATGGAGACTACCCACAAGTTATGAAAGATTACATTGGTATGTCAAATGCAACCATTTAGACCTTTGCAATATGTAAAAATGTCCTCACCCCCAAAAAAGAAAAAGGATATAACTACATGTGTCAAGAATTTTCAAGGGAAGTTTAACGCACATCCCTTTCAAAGAGAAAAATCTCACCACGTCATTCATTTATTTTCATGAATTTCTGAATAGGAAGTAATACTTTCCAAAGCAGCTGCTGTGATCCTGGCCTTTTCAAACTCAGTGGTCAACACACACTGCTGAACTGCTAAACTGAGAAGAAGAGCTGAGCTAGAAGCTGTTGCTATACGGAGGTATATGGAAGACCTCTATTGGCAGAAAGAAGCACGGGGGGCCGGGGGTACTTTGCAAAGTGTTATATGTCTGTCTTTGGCCAGATTTTGTCACAACAGCAAAACATAGCAATTAAGAGCCTGACTTGTAGTTGATAGCAAATATGTTGTGGTCTGGAAGAAAACAGCCATGCGCTGCAGTAAGTGCTAACCTATTGTGATCTTGGGGGTTTGTGTACACACTTGTCACACAACTATGCACCTCACTTTCTGTGTGACCAGCCACGAATAAGTCACCATGAATGCTTTTAACCTGAGTAAATGCACTATTACCTCCGCTGGTAGATTAATTCCTATATTCCAGTGTCAACATGTGTAGTAGCTGTAGACATGCTAGTTTGAACAGAATACTGAATCAATCAAGATCCACTATGTAACACTTCTAATGACTCTTTGTTTGCATAAGAGGAAGTTGCATACTCAGTATTTAGTGCATTGTAATTTTAGCGTGACTTCAGTCTGATATTATGCTCCTTATGTTCCCCCACCCCTGCTGTCAATGATCCCTTGCATATAGCTTCACTTAGTTTCACAGTGTACTAAATTTCTTCAGGCAGGAAGAGTGGCCAGCAGGGTCTGGGAGCTTCGCGGCTGCCCGTCTTCTCTCCTCAGGAGAAAAGTTACATCAAGGGCACCTGTGACTTCTTGGGTCTTGGACATTTCACAACTCGCTATGTCACTCTGAAGAATTACCCATCAGGAGCTGGAGACAACTATTTCTCTGACCGTGACCTTGCTGAACTGGTTGACCCACAATGGCCTGACCCTGGTTCTGAATGGCTCTACTCCGTTCCCTGGGGCTTCCGACGCTTGTTGAACTTTGTTAAGGTACACATCCTGATTACTGAGCTATTCAAATTAAAACTCTAGCTGTATTTGGGGGAAACTGGGGCTTTGTGTGAAACCACTGCATCATGGACATATTCACAGTGAAGACTGGATGAACTGGTCACTCATGACAAGTTCATGTATGGTAAATGTATCAGCATCATATAAATTGTTGATGTCTTTCTGTTGTGAACCTGGGTGATACTGTATTCATTTGAAATATAGTTTTTCAGCAAATATAATAACAAAAATATGTGATATGGCATCTCACTAACAGACTCAGTATGGAAACCCCATGATCTATGTGACAGAAAATGGCGTGTCAGAGAAAATGCTGTGCACCGACCTTTGTGACGACTGGAGGATGAAGTACTTCAAAGACTACATCAACGAAATGCTCAAAGGTGAAACCCAGGAAGACGTCACTGTCTCAAAAACTGCCTATCAAATATCAAACCTGTGTACATTAGATATGATGTCAATCAAACGAGTGTCCACAATTCGACTTACAGCGATAAAAGATGGGGTCAATGTGAAGGGGTACACGGCCTGGTCTCTCCTCGACAGCTTTGAGTGGGATGAAGGCTTCTCTGAGAGGTTTGGGCTCTACTACGTGGACTTCAGGAGCAAAAATAAGCCACGCTACCCAAAAGCTTCTGTCCACTACTACAAACGCATTATCAGCTCAAATGGCTTTCCCAATCAGAGAGAGGTAAACGCTACACACTTCATGCTAAAAGTCCCCCATGGAGGTGAAGACACTATGCTTAAACAAGGGCTTGTTTGGGCTTTACAGGTTGAAAGTTGGAAGAGGAAAGCTGTAGAGACTTGCTCCTCCAGTAACCAGCTGCTGGCTGCAGGTTAGTATAATGAAGTAGTGCGTGGGCTGTAAAAAGCTTGGTGGGGCCAAACAAAGGAAAATTCAGTCTGAAGCTTGTTTTTGTCTCATCTAACAGGGTTTTTCTTTGTTTTGCCCCTCCAGCTAGAAGAAAGTCAAAGGAAAATCAGGAACTTGCAGGAATGGAACAGGCTTGGTCAATCCATGATGAAGTTTAGGTACATACTTTGATGCTGTGTGAGATTAATGTGATTCTCCCAGCTTTTACTGAGTCAAAACACATTTCAGCAACACATCAGGTACAGATAGGAGCCTTAGAATATGCGAGGGTGTTATATGTAAGCTTTAAATTTACATTTCACGTGGTGAGCGGTCCTTAACTTTGAAAATAATTTCTCCATCCTGTCTTTCTTTCCCCGTCTCCAGTACTGTTACATAATAACATCTTCTTCTCTCACAGCGATTGCACCTTTAGAGAGCAGACACATTTTGGACCAAACTGCACAGAAACTGTGCGTTTGGTTGTGTGTTTGGGATTTTGAGCTTCACTCCCTTTATGCTCACTCGTCTTCTGCTGTACTGCAGCCACTTTTACTTACATCTGCACCATAAACAAATCGCAGGGATGAGAAGGGAAAAAGGATATCAGGATTTTTTTTTATTACTCAGCAAATATTGCCATACTAGCAGGACACAAAAAATGAACTAATCTGCTTATTAGATTGAAATTAATTAAAGGGGCCAGAACGCTATTCCACGTCCTTCCAGCTCAGTTTAAGCCCTGCTCGCACATTTGACAATCACTTAATTAAATTAATCACTCCTAACATTATATAACACTTAATATGTTACAATTAATATTTGTTTTATTTGTATTTCATTTGCACTGTATGTTCTTTGTTCAGATTAGTCAGCCACCAAGCTCATGCACAACATAATGTCACAACAATGCTGGATATCCTCGTAGGTATTTTAGAGTGCAGATGGTGGTGAACTCCACAATAGAACGAGTCACACAAGTTAAGGAAAAGCTGCTGAATAGAATCATCTTACACCAGGAATGAACCCATATTAGAAATAGCCAAAAGTAATACAGTCAGAGCTTCACACCATAAACATATTCAACACGTATTTCTACATTTAT
Organism: Haplochromis burtoni; assembly: GCF_018398535.1. NCBI lineage: Eukaryota > Metazoa > Chordata > Actinopteri > Cichliformes > Cichlidae > Haplochromis > Haplochromis burtoni. The sequence continues at coordinate 6,788 of NW_024582870.1, read as the reverse complement.
ATTTAGTTGTATTTGTAACTCTAGGTATTTGTTACTGTTTTATCATTTTCTTTGTAAAATTGGTATAATATGTTCATGCTGAAGTATATAAAGGGTTTTTCTGATCCTCACCACCATAGCATCCCATCTTATCATTCTGTTAAAAGAGTGCTGTGCTTTTGCACTAAGGAAAAAATTATTTTTTATAGTACACAACTAAATCAAAAATCTAAGTAAGCTGGGGCTCTAAATGTATTATGTATTATTGTAGGGTCTACCTTACAATATAAAATGCCTTGAGCTGAATACATAAAGCTGAATTGAATAAATGGCGATACACTAACTCTTGGTTCCATGTACGCGTTGCAGATCCATTGATAGGCCACATGGAGATGGTAACAGAGATTGTGGTTCCCACTGTGTGTACACTCTGCATCCTCATCAGTGCGGTTTTCTTCATGTTCCTGCTGCGTCGACGCCTCTGAAAAGTGCACACAGTCACATCATTGAGAGCTCACAGATAAAGGAAATAATCTAAGCTTTGCTTCCATGCTGTAGACGTGTATCCTGTCTCAAGCTTATTGCTGATTTAACTGTCCTGCTGCTGCTTTGAAAAAGAAATGTTTGGGGGTCATCATGAAAAATCCAAAAGCAAACGTCTGTCGCCATGTGAGACTGAAATCCAGATTTGTGCTCGATTATTTCATTAATCAGTTGACCCTGTGTGATTTGAAATAGCTGTATTCTCTATTGGCTGCCCAAGTTCATTTTAGAGAGGTGTTGGCTTGTGTCCATAAGTTTCTAATAAGATTGACGGGGAGAAGGTGACGTCCATGCTGTGGTCATGAAACTTTAATTAAATATATTTTTAAGAATTCAATGGTGAGTGATTATTTAGGTTCATTTCCTTTGTTATTACTTTATCTTATGAAAAACAACCAATGTAAAAATATAATAAAGGAGCCCAATGTGCTACCACCCAGTAAACTTTAATCATCTTTCTGATGCGGTCCAGTGTCAATGGCATTACCTGCACAGGTGTTCCTAATAAATAGATCAAAATGCTTTCAATTTAAGCATCAGTAAATTGTTGGTTCTTGATAAACAGTTTGATTTATAGTTTTATTGTTGCTCATTTGTATCACGTTGTGTTTATTGTGTTTTCTTTTGCTTTTTTTGAGTAACAAAAATCAAAAGTAATTGTAGTGAGCAGGTAGAGCCTGGAGGGATACGCATGGGAAACAACAGGAATATAAGTCGCTTTGAGACAGACTGCGTCTTACATCTAGCCAGGTGGGGTGGAGTGGGTGACAATAGCAGCAAAGGTGAAAGGGAAGGGTTACAATAAGGTAGTGAGACCTGTTGTGATGTATGTTTTTGCAGTTACGGACAGCGACAGGATGGAAACGTGCATATCAGGACAAACTCAGGTTGAGGGGCTTGCAGGCAAGGCTGAGATGGACATGTTTAAAAGTGGATATACGGGACTTAGGATGTTGAACGATCAAGCTACCATGGAAGAGGAAGACCACAGAGAAGACGCATAGACGTAGATGCATGGATGTCGAAGGACAACATCTCTGTCGGTGTAGGGTAAGATGGAGGTAGATGATCTGCTGTGGCAATTCCTAAAGGGACAGGCTGAAAATAATAATATGAGCTCTTTATCATTTTTTGATTACTTCAAAACTTGAACTGGAAAAAAAAAGCTGTAGAAAACAACCTGCTGTACTTCAGAGACTCCTGCTGGCTGAACAGGCTTTCAGGCTTCCTTCTGTTCCTGCACTGTAATCATGCATTTTTATTGTATGAAAACCCCAAACCCTGAGTTAACCACAGACGGACAGAGATTTTTATGTGCTGATGAGCCTGAAATATAATGGTGTCTCAGGCAGATGATGCATAACATGGATTTAGGCAGCTGGAACCAGTTTTTAGTGGAAAAATGGTAAATAGACTGGTTCTTATATACAGTAGTCTTTTCCTACTGAAGCACTCAAAGTGTTTTATAAAATGTTTCATTCAGCACCTGGAGAAGATTAGATGTGTCATATGATGAAGAGGAAATCTTTTCTGACTCTGAGTCATCAAAAAATGTGTTATTAGAATTACTTAACAGAGTTTGGGAGTGTGGGAAACTGCCCATCATTTAGACCAATGACTACCTGGGGAAGCAGAGCATCCAGGTATCCTTCCACAAAATACTGAACCCAAAGTTGCTCTCTGATGTGTTTATCAGGTTATGTGTGTGAGTGTTAGATAGAAAGCACTTACTGGGTAAATGTGTGTGAATGGATGAATATAAAGTGCTGTGGTTTGGAAAGGACCCATCCTGTCCCCTGTGTACAGTCCCAGCAACACTCAACCAGATCTTGGTTGGTTGTAGGACTAGCCTTAGTCAGGGCAGATACACATGGAGACACAACCAGGTTCTCGGGTGTCTAGCTGAGAAAGTTGAGTGCAAAAGAAAATCCATTAACGCTCAACCTTTCACAAACCAAGAGGAGTGTCAGTTTTTATCAACATTTGTCCGGGAAGGAGACAAGCCGAGGACAAGCCCCTCAATCCCAGACCTGGGCCCGCTGAAGGGATTGGCAGATGCAAGTGGACTTGGATCAGAGGCTAATTTTCCCCACAGAGATTGTAACAACTACTGTGCGACCAGACCTCGTCCTTTGGTCTAACTCTCAAAAACTTGCGTACGTCATTGAGCTGACGGTACCATGGGAGGAAGCAATTGAGGAAGCATTTGAGCGCAAGAAGCTGCGCAATGCCAACTTGTCAGCTGAGGCAGAGGACAGAGGCTGGAAGATCAAGGTGCGCCCTGTGGAAGTGGGGTGCAGGGGCTTTGTTGCCAGCACAACAGCAAAACTGCTTAGAGAGATTGGGATCAGAGGACAGGCGCAACGGCAGGCTATAAGAGAACTAGCTAACACTGCTTAGAGGACCAGTCACTGGCTATGGTTAAAAAGGGCTGACACCACTTGGGCAGCTAAGGCAGTCAGCTAACCACGAGAGAAAAGAAATATTCCGCTCTAAATGCTAAAGAGGTAAGTATTATTTCTCAGTTGCAGTGAATAGATAGAAAATAAACTGTAGGAAACTAAACAGAAGAAAGAAGGAGGGAAATAACAATTTAACATAAATCAGTGACACACTGGGCCTGATGAACCCTGGCAGGGCCTCCTTGGATGAGGGTGTCTAGTGATAATGGCCGAAACACCTGATGAATCCAAGGTCCACTACTGATGATGTGTCCCAAATTTAAAATGATAATCTAGATTGATCTCTAATCCCTAAACCTAACCAAGGAAGGAAAATGGCAGATTAGCCTGGGTAAAAGACCAAAAGTTGAGGCACACAACGATGCGTGCTGCTGGCAAAGTTTCTGGGCTGCCTTTCCTCATAACAGCCGTCCCTCAAGAGTCTCTCCATCTAAAGCAATGCTTTATCGGGGACTGTAGCATCTAGTCCTTTTAACTGAATGTGAGTACTCAAATCAGAGCTTTAACATCCAAGATCTGCAAAATAATGGAGAAAATTATAAATGAAAGAGGATCACACTGTATAGAATATCAAAGTGGTTCCAGCATAATGTTTAGAACATGAAATGAGAAAAATATAAGACATGATGTTTAGAGAGGGGCTAGTAAACAAAATGAGGAAAACTGTTATCAATGGTTGGATTTTTAGATGATGAAGGATTTTATTTATTGTATAGTCAAATACAAGTTACTCTGAAAGACTTTGGGTGGAAAGTGGAACACCAGGGAATATGGTGTGCTCTTCCATCCATCCATCCATCTTCATCCGCTTTATCCGGGGCCGGGTCGCGAGGACAGCAGCCTAAGCAGAGAAGCCCAGACCTCCCTCGCCGCCCAGCCACCTCCTCCAGCTTATCTGGGGGAACACCAGGGCGTTCCCAGGCCAGTCGAGAGATATAATCTCCCCAGCGTGTCCTGGGTCTGCCCCGGGGCCTCCTCCCGGTGGGACATGCCAGGAACACCTCACCCAGGAGGCGCCCAGGAGGCATCCTTGTCAGATGCCCGAACCACCTCAGCTGGCTCCTTTCGATGTGGAGCAGCAGCGTGCCCTTCCTTATTATTCTATTCAGAAAATAGTAGACGAATGAATGCAAGAGGGCATTAAATATAATTCAGTGTTTAGGTGAAAGTGGGTTCATCAGATCTGTGCTATACTGTAGATGTGTTGTATATGATGCAGCAGCAGACACAGCTCTCCTGAAATGAAACTGTATTCAATATCAGGCAAGATTCTGGATAGTTGTACTTAAAACAGCTCCAACAGAAACATTATTGGTAGACACAGAAAAATGTCATTAGAAATTAGAAAAGAGCTGCCAAAACTTATTTCTCTAGCAAAAGTACAGGGTCATGGACAGGATCACACAGAGCATAGTAAGGGGAAAAAGAGATGGAAATGTGGTAGAAATAATAGGAAGGAAGGTTTCTAAAATTCAAATTAAAGTAGGAGAAATGACAAACACAAGCTTAGATTTGGGCACACTGGTTTAAGCAGTACATTTATTCATGATAGGGAGCCACAAAAAAGGGGAATGTGATTACTTTGGTAAACACGTTATGTTACACTGTAAGAAACAACTGGTTAGGAGAAGATGACTGACCTATGATCTCAGTAGAAAACAGCACACTGAAGCTCATCGACTTACTATAAAAACACTCATGAGGTGAAAGCAGGGGCGATTTTATCCCCCAAAAATGCAGAGCGATGGTGTCTGAGACGCAGCGGAGCGGAGGTGGAAGTGCCTGGCTTAAAACAGGACATATTAGCTGCATTTAACCTTCAGTTACTCTTTATATAGTTGGTAGGAGTCAGGCCATGTTTCTATTTAGCTGAAAAACATTACACCAGGTAACCTGCAGTGTTGAAAACGTGTTTTCCCACGATGTTTGCCCTACAATCCGTCCTGCTCTGTAGTAAAATCAGCAACATTTGACCGTCCTGTTGCTCCCATTGAAATGTATACAGCCTATTTAAAATCTAAAACTTAAGATTGTCCGTAGCCTGCTGTTGTTACCACTGTCCTGTTTGAAATTTAATGTGAGAAACTGGTTATTTTGCCATATGTGCCGATATTAAACCCAAAGTACTTACTAGCTAACTGACTGGATGCCCATTAACCTTATAACTCCTGTTGTGTGTGTGTGTGTGTGTGTGTGTGTGTGTGTGTGTGTGTGTGTGTGGTGTGTGTGGGTGTGTGTGTGTGTGTGTGTGTGTGTGTGTGTAAAAACTGAGATGTTCAGAGGTCTTGCTTCATGGTATCGAACAGCCCACACAAAACAGGTTCTTTATGTTTTAATTTAAGTGCTGATGTAAACCACAATGTTCAGCAAACATCTATCAGGTCATTGGACTGTATTTTTTTTAAAGCTTAAGTATGCGCACATGGGATATATTAAAAACTGACAAGCCGTTTGAACACATGATGTGAAATCACTTAATTAACCTGCTGGATTTGCCAAAAGTTAAAATATTTATACTACTTTGGCACATTACTCTTAACTTATTAAGTGGCTATTAGTGAGGGTCATGATAATCAGTTCAATTGAGCAGAAGTGACATTCTTACTTCGATTCGTCCAAATTCATGTGAGTCTCAGTCTGTTCAGCCTGTTTCTGTGTAGCACCAAGCAGCAGACCTAAACCTGGATGTGCTTCTGGCTTCTGCCTCTAATGAAAACGGATGAGTGTAAAATGCAACCATTGTTTGTAGTTTGCTGCCACCTACTGAGTGAAAAAAGAACTGAAGCTGTAAAACGTCAGTATTCCTAATGATAGGCTTCGTTTTGTTTCAGTTTCAGTTCACTATACAGCTCATCAAACTGCTTTCCCTTTACGTTTTGATATAATAGCTTTTCAGTACTACTGAGACTCTTACTGCCTTTTCCTTCCGTCAGAGTAATATTTTCTTGAGCTGTGTAACTGGATTTGTTCAAACATAGAGGTAGTTTGGATTCACTGACACAGGAGCCATACGCCCTTTCTGCAGTTTCTATGCTTCCTTAGCTCGTTTATGTCGCCATTGTTAATCCTGTCCTGTGCAAACAAAAGCCCAAGCTACACTTGTCTGACTGACAGAAGGTTCAAGAGAAGGACATTTGCTCTCAACTCTTTCCCTGTTGAAATGTTATTCCAAGGAAGTGAATTTCCTACAGGGTATGGAGGGTTAGTATGTGTTAATGGTTTCAGTGTCATGCAGGGGAAAGCAGCATTCAGTGGAAGCTTCTCGGTGACTGTTTTAAATCCAAATATGACCCTTATTTGTGGCGCATGTTAACATAGAGTCAGCTCAGGAGTTAGTATCAGTGATGTGGTTGTCACGAGGTTGCGCACAGCATCACCGGCAAGAGGGCTTGGTTTGAGAGGTTTTTGGCATCTGTGATGTGATTTACAACCATCCACTCATGTACAGCAAGAAGCCGCACTCACAACCGTGGGCATCAGCAAGTTGGTGAAATTTAAACAAAACAAAACAGCGTTACATCCGAAACTCTCTTATTGTACCCAAAATACAAATTTTAGTGATTACATGTGGCTTCATTAATTATGTTCAAAAGGATGAATACATAACGCAAGTAATAACTTTATGATCAGTCAGTGAATGAAGGAGCTCAAGAGTGCAAATATAGTTGCAATAAAGTGACAAATATGCCCTTTTATGTCAAACAAAGACCGAAATAAGTGGCATCAGTGTGAGGATGAGAATGAGCGATCCAACCTCACACTGCAGATATCAGGGCAAAGCACAGTGGGGGGGTTGCAGTCTGC
>NW_024582869.1:369156-401499 GCF_018398535.1 Haplochromis burtoni | reverse complement strand
AGAGAGATAAGATATTGTTCGTCAGTACGTCTGAACCAGGAGACTAACTGTTTCTCTTTCTGTGTATAGATTTCCCCTGGACCTGTTTTCCTTGTGCACGGTGACTGAGCGTGAGCAAGAGTGATAGAGGAAAGAAGAGGAGCTGTGTGTGGTTGCGAGGGCTGTGTGGAAATCTCCCCTCCCTGGACTCCTGCCCCTTTCACTCCCGGACCCTGGAACCCCGGCCCCTTTTCCCCAGACACCGTTGTGTGTGTATATATATTTCACCGTGGAGAACACTGTAAATAAATTCACTTTTGATTTGAAGAAACTTGTGGTCTGCGCCTGAGTCCGCTCCACTAATCGTGACAAGACTTGATGCGATGAACTAAGCAGTTCTTCACCATTCAGCTCTCACTCTCCCCACATATTTATATACCAGTGGAGCCATATAACTACTTTTTAACTTTTTTTGATAGATAGCCGGGATTCCCTGAGCCCTGGCTCTGCCAGAGGTTGTCCTTTCTACAACTGCAAACTTGTCTAGGGGTTGCTTGATTGTTGAGGTTTTCTCCAGAATAATGTAGGCTTCTTACCTTACAATGTGACTGTTATTGTGATTTGGTACTAAATTGAACTTAAGTGAACTTGAATTGCTACCTTATCGTGGTGGAGGGGTTTGTGTGTCCCAGGGATCCCAGGGGCTATGTTGTCTGGGGGCTTTTGCCCCCTGGTAGGGTCTCCCATGGCAAATTGGTCCTGGGTGAGGGACCAGACAAAGAGCGATTCAGAAGACCCTTATGAAAAGGATATCGAGGGAACAGTTTACCCTGCCCGGGATAGGGTTACCGGGGCCCCGCCCTGGAGCCAGGCCCGGGGAGGGTGCCCGAGGGCGAGCGTCTGGTGGCCGGGCCTTAGTCCATGGGGCCCGGCCGGGCACAGCCCGAAGAGGAGACATGGGCCCATCCTCCCGCAGGCCCACCACCCGCAGGAGGCGCCATAGGGGTCGGGTGCATTGTGTGCCGGGTGGCGGCCAGGAGCGGAGGCCCTGGCGGACTGACCCCCGGCTGCCAAGACTGGCAATAGGGACATGGAATGTCACCTCTCTGGTGGGGAAGGAGCCTGAGTTAGTGCGTGAGGTTGAGAGGTACCGGCTAGATATAGTCGGGCTCACCTCTACGCATGGCTTGGGCTCTGGAACCAGTCTCCTGGAGAGGGGCTGGACTCTGTCTCAGTCTGGAGTTGCCCCTGGTGAGAGGCGGCGGGCTGGGGTGGGTATCTCTAATATCCCCTCGGCTTGCTGCCGGTACGTTGGGGTTTTTCCCGGTGGACGAGAGGGTTTGTTCCCTGCGCCTTAGGGTCGGGGAACGGGTCCTGACTGTCATCTGCGCTTATGCGCCGAGTGGCCAGCCTTCTTAGAGTCCCTGGGGGGGGGCTGGAAGGTGCTCCACCTGGAGACTCTGTTGTCCTGCTGGGAGACTTCAATGCTCACGTGGGTAACGACAGCGAGACCTGGAGGGGCGTGATTGGGAGGAACGGCCTCCCTGATCTGAACCCGAGCAGTGTTTTGTTATTGGACTTCTGTGCTAATCACAGTTTGGCCATAACGAACACCCTGTTCGAACATAAGAGTGTCCATAAGTGCACGTGGCACCAGGACGCTCTAGGCCGCAGGTCGATGATCGATTTTGTAATCGTATCACCAGACCTGCGACCATATGTTCTGGACACTCGGGTAAAGAGAGGGGCTGAGCTGTCAACTGATCACCACCTGGTGGTGAGTTGGATCAGGTGGCGGGGGAGGACGCTGGACAGACCTGGTGCACCTAAACGCGTAGTGAGGGTGTGCTGGGAACGTCTAGCAGAGGCCCCAGTCCGCGAGATCTTCAACGCACACCTCCGGCAGAGCTTCAACAGCATTCCGAGGGAGACTGGGGACATTGAGTCCGAATGGACCATGTTCAGCGTCTCCATTGCCGAAGCTGCTGCATTGAGCTGCGGCCGCAAGGTGGTTGGTGCCTGCCGTGGTGGTAATCCCCGAACCAAATGGTGGACACCAGAGGTGAAGGGAGCCACCAGGCTGAAGAAGGAGTCCTATCGGGCTTGGTTAGCCTGTGGGACTCCGGAGGCAGCCGACAGGTATCGACAGGCCAAGCGGAATGCGGCTCGGGCAGTGGCTGAAGCAAAAACTCGGGTGTGGGAGGAGTTCGGAGAGGCCATGGAAAAAGACTTTCGGACTGCCTCGAAGAGATTCTGGCAAACCGTCAGGCGTCTCAGGAGGGGAAAGCGGTGCTCTACCTGCACTGTGTATAGTGCTGGCGGAGCGCTGCTGACGTCGACTGAGAAAATTGTCAGGCGGTGGAAGGAATACTTCGAGGACCTCCTTAATCCCACTGACACGTCTTCCGAGGAGGAAGCAGAGTCTGGGGATGAGGGGAATGACCCGCCAATTTCCGGGGGCGAGGTCACTGAGGCAGTTAAACAACTCCTTGGTGGCAGAGCCCCTGGTGTTGATGAGGTCCGCCCCGAGTTCCTGAAGGCTCTGGACGTTGTAGGGCTGTCCTGGTTGACACGCCTCTGCAATGTTGCGTGGAGATCAGGGGCAGTACCTGTGGACTGGCAGACCGGGGTGGTGGTCCCCATCTTTAAGAAAGGGGACCGGAGGGTGTGTTCCAACTACAGGGGGATCACACTCCTCAGCCTCCCTGGGAAAGTCTATGCCAGGGTGCTGGAAAGGAGAGTTCGTCCGTTAGTCGAACCTCGGATACAGGAGGAACAATGCGGTTTTCGTCCTGGTCGCGGAACACTGGACCAGCTCTTTATCCTCTCCAGGATACTTGAGGGTGCATGGGAGTTTGCCCAACCAGTCTACATGTGTTTTGTGGACTTGGAGAAGGCATTCGACCGTGTCCCTCGGGGTGTCCTGTGGGAGGTGTTGCGGGAGTATGGGGTGTCTGGCCCATTGCTACGGGCCATTCGATCCCTATACAACCGTTGCAAGAGCTTGGTTCGCATTGCCGGCAATAAGTCGGACTCGTTCCCGGTGGGTGATGGGCTCCGCCAGGGCTGCCCTTTGTCTCCGGTTCTGTTCATAATTTTTATGGACAGGATTTCTAGGCGCAGCCAAGTGGCGGAGGGCTTTCGCTTTGGTGGCCTCAGAATCTCATCTCTGATTTTTGCGGATGATGTGGTTCTGTTGGCTTCATCGGGTGAGGGCCTCCAGCTCGCACTGGAACGGTTCGCAGCCGAGTGTGAAGCAGCGGGAATGAGGATCAGCACCTCCAAATCTGAGGCCATGGTTCTCAGCCGGAAAAGGGTGGAGTGCCCACTCCGGGTCGGGGATGAGTTCCTGCCCCAAGTGGAGGAGTTCAAGTATCTCGGGGTCTTGTTCGCGAGTGATGGGAGAAGGGAGCCGGAGATCGACAGACGGATTGGGGCTGCAGCTGCAGTAATGCGGACGCTGCACCGGTCCAGTCGTGGTGAAGAGGGAGCTGAGTGTAAAAGCGAAGCTCTCAATTTACCGGTCGATCTACGTCCCTACCCTCACCTATGGCCACGAGCTGTGGGTAGTGACCGAAAGAACGAGATCGCGGATACAAGCGGCAGGAAATGAGCTTCCTCCGAAGGGTGGCTGGCCTCTCCCTTAGAGATAGGGTGAGAAGTTCGGCCATCCGGGAGGGGCTCAGAGTAGAGCAGCTGCTGCTCCACATCGAAAGGAGCCAGCTGAGGTGGTTCGGGCATCTGACAAGGATGCCCCCTGGGCGCCTCCTGGGTGAGGTGTTCCAGGCATGTCCCACCGGGAGGAGGCCCCGGGGCAGACCCAGGACACGCTGGAGAGATTATATCTCTCGGCTGGCCTGGGAACGCCTTGGTGTTCCCCCTGGATAAGCTGGAGGAGGTGGCTGGGGAGAGGGAGGTCTGGGCTCTCTTGCTTAGGCTGCTGCCCCCGCGACCCGGCCTCGGATAAAGCGGATGAAGATGGATGGATGGATGGATGGATGGATGAACTGAAATAACCTTAAGCAGTTCAAATTTTCTTTTCGTCTGTGTTTATTATAGCCTTCAACACCCATCTCAAAGTAAATTCAAAATAAAGTCCTTGTACTTGTATTTTCATTCCTCTCTTCCTTAACTTATTGGGATCCTTGCAAAACACTGACATATGTTCAAGAACCAGTATTAATCATCTTTGCATAAAGAAACAGAAAATGTTCTGTTTGGTTGCAACCTTAATTCTCACAGTTTCTAAAACTATATATCAGTGAAGAAGTTATCAGAGGCCTGTAGAGCAAACCTAGATACTGAGTCAGGCAAGTGTGGTACTGTCAGGTTTATCCTTTGGTTTTCAGGGTAAACACAAAGGTTATCTTCTTAATGGGTACACCGCCATGGTAAAATATGCTGCAGGCCTAATGTGCTCTGGTGCATGTTATCCTTTAGAAAAGACACGAACATGTACAAAACCACAACATAATTACCAATCAGTTCTTTCCAACAAAATCCCTAGAACTTCAGTATTTAGGTAGTAGAAAGGACTGTAGTTCTAGAGATAGTATTTGTCTTTATCTGACAAGCATCAATAAGAAATGGAGATTCTTAGGGAACAACGGCATTCCCTTCTTTTTAAATCACACATTCTTATGTACCAACTTGCAGATGTATCATCTGTTTAACATCTTTCAATATTTTTAATATAGTCTCTTCATTTGTAAATTATACTGCTTTGCTGCAAGTAGACTAGTCCGTGTCTATGATTAATCAAATTGCATAGTTTTATGTGACCAGACTCATAAAAAGAAGAATCTGGGTTGACTGATCCACCTTCAGTTACTGATGTTGCTGTTGTTTGGATAAGTGACTCAAAATAAGAAAAAGATATCCTGGGTATCATGAACTTGCTTAGTAATGCTGGCCCCAGCTGTGATACAAACACAGCTGCATTCTTGGCATCTTATCCATCAAATGTTATAAAATTAAGTTAGACTGACCAGAAAACTCTGTCCTTTGTCACCCTCTCCTGCAGTAATGTCCACTTGCGGCCCAGATCTGCTGAAGCAAAGAGCTGGACAAAAAAAACAAAAAACCCCACACAATTAGACAGAAAAAAGCACAATTTCCATGTAGCATAACGTATCTCCAGATTATTGCCAGCTGTTTATTTTACAATGGAGGTCACTATAGAAAATTATTCATCCAATCAAGATACTACATTTCATACATTAAAACTGAGCTCACATATTAATCATAACAGGTTTGGCAGCCGTGTGTGTCAGCGTGACAAGGTGTGTGCATTGAGTGTGTATTAGCTGACACACAAACACACAAACAACACTTGCACCTTCTCATTCTGCTCAGCTCCTGCCTATCTCACTCATGGTCATCGGAAAATAAATGTAATCAGTGACGACAAGCTAATCCTAAAGCACATTCTTTTGTCGCTGTGAAAAAGAGAAATGAAGGTTGACCTTGATGTAAATATGTGTCTGCCCTCACAAACCGTAATTTGAAAATGATCCTCACATCATTCTCCAGCTAAATGATTTTTTTTGTTCTGTTTGAATGGATTCCTCGTTTCCATCTGCAGCCTGCCCATATGGAACAGATTAAAACCTAATTGAATTTCTTGCTTAATTATGTGTAAATTATTGAAGTGGAGGAGGAGTTGAGCCAATTCAAGCTTATTAACTATTCAAACTTATGTCTCACCTACTTAAATATCTTGAGCTTCATTTCCATTTTGGTTTTCAGGGTCTTTTTATTTAAGCCCAAACACCACTTTTTACATTGGGTTTTAATTACTTAATTAAATGTACAGCACTTTGTGTCAGCTGTGGTTGTTTTAAAGTGCTTTATAAATAAAGTTGATGATGATGATGATGTTAATTCAGTCGGTGCAAAAAATAAGGACTTTGATGAATACAAGTAGTTGTTTGGTGGTTTGTGCAACAAAACAAAATGAAATTACATTTTGTTGATCTTGATAGATTGTTAAAGTGTTACTTTATTAGTTTTTAAAAAGGTATTATCCAAAGAAATGAATTCATAATATACAGATAAGTACAAAGGCTGTGGCAGATAAACTGAACTAAACCATACTGATAACATATGAAAACAAACTGCCCTTTAATTCAATATTTTTAGTGTATGATTGGTGAATTACCCAGGTGTGGTGGTAGACAACAACGTGAAATATAGCTGCGCTGTCTCCAAAAGTACCTGGATGAATACCTTACCTGTATGATTGAGTATGCATCAAGACATAGCTGTGCTGTTTCCACATAGGCGACTATAGTCAGCTAACATAATAACATAAAATAAAATACTTTGCTCTCTACGACAAAAATATCGCTATCTGCACTTTGGGCTTCCGACCTTTGTATATCACTGCCAGATCAGATATACTACCTTTGCACTACCTTTGTGTTATCACCATATCAGCTGTTAACATTAGCTTTGCTCAGAATTGGCCATTCCACATGTGTCCCCAAGTGATACATCTTTAAATTCCTTGGCTCTGCTTTGATCCCCTAACTAAAGCTACTGCTATAAAACAGTCAAATGCAGTGAGATGAACATCTCTCATTGCTTATTAATAAATCTGTTGATTGAGTGTTTCTAACCTACATGAGAAAGCAGCATTTTTGACCAACACTATTTTCATCTTGCAGGTTCTCTACATTGCTGCAGGCTTGAATGTCTTATCCACTGAATCATCTCATCTCTCGGCAAAAAGACATAAGTAATTCATTGGACAGCAATACGATGCCCTGGCTTTCGTGTTGGCTCAGACTGGAGTGACATGTTACAACTATGAAAGCAATTAACTTAAGCAGGATTAAAAACAACATAAAAAGCCATGCAGCTGAATTATTATGTGCTCTACAAGTGTGCATTGACGGTCATTAACCAGCACCTCAGGATCCTCCATCATAGTTTAATTGTTTCTGTCTACTGTTAGTGCTTTTAATGATAGTGAAACTAAAAAAATATATAATGAAAAGGTTTTACATAAAATCGATATTAATCTATATTAATTGCACATGAAGTGAAATGTTTGTCTTTATATGCCTGTTTTGTTTTAATTTGGGTGATTATGGGTTTTGCTGTTCAAAATTAAAAAGTATGTGAGATAATGGATTATCTCGACTTAATATTTCCTTCTAAATTTGAGTAAATTATGTGTGTATCTCAGTCTAGTCGAGTGCAAGCAACTACATTCGAGGCTGCTGACTTGACAATTGTCCAGATGACCTTCACTGGGCAATCCACAAGGACAGTAAGCCCCATAAGGTCATTGCTGAATGTCTAGTCATTCGCTGAGTGCTGCATAGAATGTATGGAAAATTGGAACGCTTTGAAAGGATGAGTGGGGTAGGGAGAGGTGGACAAGAAACAGGGATAACTGCAGCCATTAGATGTTTGCTGAGAAAAGTCAGTGCAAGATCTGACAGCAACGTAATAAATATACATATTTAAACTTTTACCTTAAAAATAAAATTTAAAGCAAAAGTTTTACATTCAGATTTCTATATACAAATAGATTTGTGGGTTATTTATAATTAAAAACATTGTTTTATGATATACGTTTTTATTTCTTCTTAGAACTTGCCAAAGGGTTTCCAACTAGAAGCCAAGTGTGACTACACTACAGAGGTGTGGACTCGAGTCACATGACTTGGACTCGAGTCAGACTCGAGTCATTAATTTTATGACTTTAGACTTGACTTGAAAAAATGTTCTAAGACTTGTGACTTGACTTGGACTTTTACACCAATGACCTGGGACTTGAATTGGGTTTGAACCGGTTTACTTGAAAAGACTTGATATTTCACCCCAAATATAAAATTTAACATGCATATTATATAGAGATTGAAAATGTGACGTCATTCACGGGTAGAACCGCAAAGGATTCTGGGAACTCGTGGCAAGCGGTACTAGCGCACGCAGGCTTTCAATTGAAATCAGTCACACAGCGATAAAAAGAAACACAAAAATGTCAAGAAGCTGTTGTATTATTAACTGCAATAGCCGGTCGCATGACAGCCACGGGAAGCCGACGGGTAAAGAGATCGGTTGTTATCGGATTACGTCGTTGAAGAGAAATTGTTCGAGCCATGTTTCCGAAGTAACAAAGACGTGACGGATGGCCTGGATTGCAGCCATTCAAAGACCAAATATAACGTCCCAGAACACTCCAGCTCACAGGTTAGTCTGCTCCAAGCATTTACACGAAGGTCAGTGTTCTGTTGTAGTTAATACGTCATTTTTATAACATAATTGGTGATATAGGTTACAAGCAAGTCTGGCGCTGAACAGAAATTGTCGCTATGCTCCTTTATTTATTGTGCATAAATAGTGAATTGTCCTGACACAATATTGCGTTTCGCCTCTGTTATTATTTTTGTATCACTAATTGCCCAGTACGATTACAGCATACAGTATTATTGTCACTGCTACATTTCTGTGATGCTACCAGAAATTATTTCCACTACTAATTAATTACCGTTGAGCTCAAAGGTCCTATTAATAAACGGTTAAGGAATGTGTATTTATGAAGACAATTTGTGAGACTGGTAAACTTATGATACGTACGATGGGTTCTACACGGTGCATTTCAAGGTCCTGCACCCATCCGTCGGTAAACTGTACCTGGGCTTGTTGCAGTGACCTGAAGTTACTAAACTTCATGAGTGTGTGCACTCACTCCAAGAACCGTATGATTATAAATATGCATATAAATATGCTACGATGAGATAGCTGACTTCATCTAACTAGCAAATGTTGTCCAGGCTACGTTGGTGATACAGTTTTTTTTAATGTGTATGATATTTTTGTCATGCGATTTTAAAGCCGGTCCTACAACCGCATCCAAGAATAACATGCAGCTTATCTCAGAACTGTCGGTGAAAATTATTCTTGGAGCTAGGTTTAATTGAGCTGCATTTTAAAGAGGTGCAATTTCACAATTTGTGTATATTTTCTAAGTTCACTATTTTGTCATGTGTTGAGAAAAACACAGATTTAAAAATTACATGGTCTAATATTTACATTTAGCATATAACTGCAACATGCTTTTTTCGTTTTTTTTAAAGACTCGAAAGGACTTGAAATTCAAAATTTCAGACTTGTGACTTTACTCGGACTTTTACACCAGTGACTTGAGACTCGACTCTGACTTGCCTGACATTACTTGAGACTTGACTTGAGACTTGAGGATAAAGACTTGAGACTTACTTGAGACTTGCAAAACAATGACTTGGTCCCACCTCTGCTACACTATATCGTCACTGTGTTTGGATATGGTTATTGTTTAATTCATTTCACTTTAATTCAAACATTACAGAACAGCATTACTGTGGTATGAAAAAACAACATATGACGTTTTTTTTCTGAGTTTAGTCGTAAATCTTGAGATATAATGCGCTGCTGCACGACAAAAGATTTGGTAACGTAACACCAACGATAACTCCTTGTGCATTTATTTCAGCTACAGAATCAAAAGTTTCTTTTATGTTTGTGTCTACAACCCACCCTGCCCTCCTTGCAATAGGCCAGCAGCTTGTCTTCTTCCTTGGGGTGGAAGATGAGCGTGTCAGGTGTGAAGTCGATGGACTGCCGCTGGAAGGAGGAACCTTCATCTGTGCTGATAAACAGCATTTGATCTCGTTCATTTATAGAGGAACCCACCAGAATTACCTGTAAGAGATGATAGAGAGAACAGCGAAAAAGAAAAGAAAGAAAAAGAAGAAAAAAGAAGGTCACAGGTGATACGGTCCAAAGCATCCTGCAACATATTTGGTGCTAAGTCAGCAGTCTGTTGAAAATATCCTCCTCATATCAGTACTTGTCCATGTTAATTCACCTGCATGCACTGAAAACCTGATAAATATGAATGCATTCACTGCCATGCATGCACATTCATTCAAGGCCATCCTCTGGAACAGAAAAACTTTCCATCAACCTTACAGGCGGCTTAAACCATGGCAACACTCTATTGATTATCTATTCAGACTTTTATAGCTCATAAAGTGAAAACATTAAATACAGGGGACACCAGGAACTGCCAACCCACCAATCACAATTATGTCCCAGACACTTGCAATAAGTGTCCCAATAGGGGAAATCGATAGGAACTAATGAACCAGTCATGTTCATTAACAGTGCGTGAGAGGTGGGAAGCTATCCCATGAGGGTTTTTGGTTGTTTACAGCAACTCCTTATAAAAAGTGTCCTCAGTCAGAGAAATGCAATAAAGTAACTAGCTGTATTGTTACTTAACAAATGTTTCAGCAAAGATTAATGGATGCAAACTAGAGATATAATTTTAATGAAAGGGATATTCAACATGTAATGGCTATTTAAAAAAATAAGTATTATGTGTGGGCAGAAACAATTGAGCAAACAAATAAATCAACTCATAGGAAATTGTCAAGGTACTTCCAATGCTTTTAATTCTTATTTTAAGACTGCATGCTTTTGTCCACGTACAAAGAAAGAAAAAAAACCCTTTTAATGCCTATATTCCTACTTCACTTCCAAAATAACCTTAATATTCAACCTTGCCGAAAGCAATTTGTATTCAATGGTATATTTAATAGTGTTTTCAAAGGTTACAGTAGCTCCTTCTAGAGGGAGTTCAGTACTTTAGTATTAGAAAGGAAAAGCTTCATATTTGTATGCTTATACTTGGGTAAATTTATTACACAAACCTGGACGCAATATGCCTCTTACACAGCATGTTTGGCTCATCAAAGCAGGGAAAGCACAGTTTTAATAATGTTCACTTCAGTGTCCCAGTAGGCCAAGAAACTTATGGGTTATCTGCCTGATCTGGATTTCTTTCAGGGCCTTGTGTTACAGAAGATACTTTTAGTAATTTTTGAATAACCAGTCCATCGATCTCTTTGGTCAAAAATCAGTCACACCTGCTGGAGAGCATCCACACACTTGATGCTTTGACAACTAGACCTAAACTCAGAAATCGAATGGTTCCTTTAAATCACCAGAAAACAAAAAACAGCAGGAAGGATGGGTTTTTTTCAGCAGGAAGCCAAAAAAACCCCAAAAAGATCAAATAAAATAAAAAAGTATACTGTACAAGTTTAAAGCTCTTTAGGGCAGTGATTACACAAAATCTTGAGAGAGTACTTGAGAGATTTCTGTCTCCCTATCAAAGCAGGTAGGGAATAACCTGGAAATTTCAGGTTACATATTTGCTTCTAGAAGAGCATTGCTCATGTTCACAGAAATCTACTCCAGTAGTATTTCCTCTTTGTCCTTGCTGTCGATCTTTTCTTTTATTATCCTTTAATCCAACCTCTGTTTTGTTTTTATCTAAAGAAACACAAAGCTGGTGTAAAACCAGTGGCTATGTCCATCTTTTATACTGTCCGTTTCTAGAAAAAGAAAAAAATCATTACTACTTTTATAGCTAAACTAACACTGTGCTATTTTATTTTTTTGTCCATATTTAATATGTTCAGTGATTTGTATTATGTATGCCTATTTTCTGAACACATTTCTGGCAAATCTTCACCTGTCATTTCTTTTTATAGTCATCAGAACAGCTTCAATATCACAAAAGCCCTTACCCTAAACCTATAACTTCTTGATGCATGCTCAACTTTTCTCCCACAAAAACGCTAGGTCCGGATGAACAGAATCAACTTTTGGAGACTAAACCTATAACCATAACCTAATTGTAAACCTGACGCTAAAACTTGAGGCGACTGAGATTTTGGTCCCCTTAAGGGCTGTTGGTCCCCAGAAAAATGTCTAAACAGGTACACACGCGCACACACACAATCCCTATTAGGATTCTCATCATGACTTCAATTAAGGAGTGTGTGTAGAATAACACATCTTTCTGGGTTGATACTTGAGAACTGTGTGTGAGTTGGGTGTAACTTCCGTTAGCACCACAGTCAATTAAAAGCTTGGTGTTTGTTTTGCAGGCAGAGCATGGTCAACAAGGAAGAGGAGTAGAATGATGATGTTAGAACAGCAGGAAAGAAGACTTTATTTCTTATAATACAGTTAATTTAGAAAATGTCAACTGGGATTTGCTCAGTGTATTTGTTGTTTACAGCTAAAAAGCTCCACTGAAAAGCTCAAGTTCACCCTGTGGTTGTAGGAAGTCAGCAAACAATTACTATCCTTAATTTCTACCAAAATGACCGCTCCCAATCTCATATTTACATGTGTTTACAAAGTCTTTTGGCTTCTATGGTATAAAGCCTGATGACAGCTGTTTTGGCACACACTTTTGCCTCATGTCCCTGTGGGGCAGGTCCATAAATCGGTCAGCCCTCCCGTGCCAACATGTCATAATTTAAAGGATATCACTCAGTTTAACCTAGTTAAGCTAAGACAAACACTGAACATCCTCAGGACACACACGTACACAGTCCCACCTCACATATACACATCATATCAACAAATGGAGACAAATGAGATGACAAATGCTTGAAAAAGAAGCATAAAGGTGCACCGGATCTTATGAATATGATTGTGTCAGTTGGTGAAGTTGCATAATCTCACCCAAAACAACCTGAAACTCGCTACTCAGAGGTACTGAGTACTATAAGCTTAGCAAAAAACAAAAAAAAGTTACAAATAAATAAACAATAAAAATCTGTACTACCACAAAGGTCATGCTCTTGATGTGTTTGCATTTGTAACTAGATTTCTGTAGTTTTAGCAACAGTGAAACACAGATCATCATGCAACGAAGCTAAACACAATTATACTTTTAGATAGTATTTTTAATTATTCGTTTTTTATGAAATGCTTTTCATTCAGTCTTTAAATTTGTTTGCTTGCTTTGTCACAATGTCCACTACTAAGCCTATGGAAGCTTTTCACTAACCTTGATGCCATCAGATTATCTTTTTTTTTGTCATCAGAGATTTAAATGAAAACACACTGTTTAACTGAAAGTATCTGTTTGCACAGGAGGTGTGGGCTGTTAGTAGTCAGGCTGAGGAGGGGAAATGCTGCTCAATTGCATCATGGGACTAGAAACAGAATGAGAGCGTTTTTGAAATCTAGTAGGAGACACACACAGCGCTTTGAGTGCTCAGACAGAGTAGAAAAGCGCTATATAAGAACAAGTCCATTTACCATTACCATTTACACACTGAGGACTCCAAGTTGAGATATTTCTAAGCTTAAAGTGTATTACTAAATCACTTGAGAAATCTTTGCAGTTCCATTTGATTGTACTGGTCTTTTTGAGACCTTAGGTGAAAGGAGTTTAAAATTAAATTCAAAACCTTAGCCAAAAAAATAAACCTTTTCTATTCTATGCACTATTGTGAGTTGTGCATTTTATGTGGTACTTAAACGTCTTGTAACCCCTCCATATTCATGCATTGTTCCCTTATTGGGTTTCAACCTGGGAAACTCAAAATGGGACAAAATTGCTAAAACGAATCTTAAAATTGTCTTATCTTTTATTATTCACCACAGAAACCACAGAAAATAATGTAGGAGTTTGTAAAAGATGAGTGTGCCACTGATGCACTCATCCTCATGGCGCAGTAACCTGACTTACCAACAAGTGGCAGTCTTGTCAAACTGTAGGCTCGGAGGAATGCCTTCAAATCTTTACAGAGTTGAAACTGAGCTTGACTAACCAACTGACAGATAAGAAGGTGAACTTTTCAGTGAGGCTTCAAAAAAATGGGATCGGGGGAGGGCAGACAGACAATTCCTTTCGCACAAGTTATGATCCTCCACAATCAAAGGACTTTGATACATTCTTCCTTCATAACGATTTCCTCCGAGTAATAGCTCAAGCTTAGCAAAGCACAGTGCTCCTATTGTGCATGGCAGATAAAAGCAGACTCTAAACTTCCTGTGTCTGCTGTGGAGACTTCTGGGGTGTGACACATTAAGGGGACTTATAGGAACAAAACTCAGCTCTTTTTAATCTGCAAAACGGCTTAAACACCAGTGTGGCTTTGGGAAGAGCTTGCGTAATCTATGCGATGTTTGATAATCTTTCGATCACAGTTGCTCAGATTATAGAGCTGATACTCTCTGATGTGTGTCAACAATGATCAGTTCCCGCTGTCAATTATAAAGCAGCACAATCTTCTTGGCAGCTTAAAACAGCTTATAAAAGAGTGCTGGTGTGCAGTTGGAACATGAACAACATGAAGGTCTATGCCCAGAGAAGAATGAGAATGTGCATTTGTTTTGCATGACACATCTTTGAACAGCTGAAGGGTTTTATGGCTGCAGGCTGATATGGCTGATGAAAACCTCAAGTCTTGAGAATGGAGAAAGCTTTTGCACGATACAAGCACACCGGCACAAATGCACACCTATGCAAATGAATTGTGTACTTACTGTACATGTGCACAGAAAAATGAGAGAAGTCGATGAAGGATACCGTTTGAATTGTTATTTTGCAAATATTATTCTATATTTATTGTTTTTTTCTTGTTTCTTCCACAGGTTAGGTACACAGTTGTGAAAGTAATAAATCAATGAAGGACTCCACGCCATGTTCAAGGTAATTATCTCAAAAATAGCTTTCAGTAGCCTTGTTATCCTTATATTCAGCCTGCTATCTATAATTCACAATACATTTTTGTTTCTCGTAACTTTGTTATGAACTCGTAGGAAAGATTCAATGGCCTGCCATGTAGCCATGTTTTGGAAAACTGTAAGTGAACCTTCCCAGATTTCAGCAATGAGTGACAGACAGATATAAAAGAAGATAAACCTAATTAGTTAGGACCTAGTCGTATAAATCAGAATGTTTCTTTGTTATTGACATCTGGGTCAACACACATAAACATACCCATACACAGGCATACTAGTGCAGTTCCTGGTACAGTTCCTTTCCACTCAATTACATATATAAATTGCTTGAGTTCTAGCTTCCACTGGGAGAGAGGGCCCCATGTGACCACAGCTTACTGAGCCATGGTCTGTTAGGAAGACCTGGGAGGGGAACGCAGCATGGGAGGCAAGAGGATATCACCAGAAAGCATAACAAGTTTCAGAAGATGCTCAGTTAGTCCCTCCCTTTAGTCTTGTGGTGGTTATTAAACTAAACAAGGATGGATGGAAGTTTTGATCAGACAACCACCTTTTATTTATGACATGAGTCTCCCTCGTGCCCTACCTGAAGTACTGCACATCTCTGTTGTACCATCTTAGTTTAAGATTTGTTTGCAGTGTATTTCAGGATTGTTTCATATCACCAATGAAACAAATCCTCTTCAGGTAGTTCTTGTCATATCAAAATATAGTCATGCTACTTGGACAGAGTGTGAAATCAAGGTCATCTTGCTGAAGTGGTTTGCATAAGGACCAAACAGCCATTTCATTTGAATGAATTAGCAGGGCATATAGTGCCTGAATACCTATAATAATGTTCTTTTTGTGGAGGATTAGGACAAAGAACATGAGAGGCGCATTTTAAAGCCTAGAGTAGTTTGAAAGTTTGAGAGTATTGTATGTCTGTTTGATCATTTCGAACATTTTTAACTTTCTAGAAGACTGAAAAAGCAATGTTACCTTAAAAAACTGTTTTTGACTCCAATCTCAGTAACTCAGCAACAAGCTATGAAATGACCTTGAGTTGAGACTGTTTTGCCCGAGGTCAAGATTGTAGCATCAAACTCCACTTCTGTCTAAACCCAATAACAACTATGACATTTCTTATTGAGTGAGAGGAGCAAAAACGATTTTTATGATACTATTTGGTCTTATATTCACTTTTATAATATCTTCCACTGTGGTAATTCCACTAGTTTAAGTGTGGTTTCAACTTTGTCAATATTTTCAATCAATCCTCAAGCAGGTTAATCCATAATGTTGAATGGATATTGTATCACTTCAATATTCATTCCCAGTACAATCAGTTTCAAATTTAAAGACTTAGCAAAAGCCTCTTGCTCAGAAGCCAGTCCTGACTCTTTCCAGCATTTTTGTCACTGCACTTCTCTAAGGTGAGGTGAGAAGTGGTTAGAATGGGGAATCAGAAAGCCAAACATGAACAACACATTGTCAGAGGTGTCAGAGATAGAGGTGTGAGAGGTCTGGCAGTGTGTTTTTTGGCCAGCTTTGCGACAGTGTGACAGTCCGACAGTCCATTAGCTTCCTCCCAGGCAGCTCCATTTGTGTTACAATGGAGGTGACCAGTTTCAGCAAAGTCCCACATCTTGGCTTGAGTTTAGATGAAAACACACACACACACACACACACACACACACACACACACACACACACACACTGAGGGTGTGGAAAATCACCAGTCTGAGAGGACCAGTAGTTGAAGAGCATGAAGTTCAAATGCATATTCTTTATACCAAACTTTACAACCTAATGCACTGAAAAAATAATATTGAGAGGCTGGCAGGGGCTGTAAATGTGACAGGAAACACACCCATGTTTTTTTTTTAATACAATGACAAATAATGTGATTAAAGTAATGCATTAGTAAGTAATGCATTACTTTAATCACAATACATTTTTTAGTAACGCAGTAATGTAACGTGTTTTTGCTGAACACTAGCCCTATCTTCAGTCCTTTTCAGTTCATGTGCTGGAGGGAGGACAGTGGTGCAACAGTCTACATCTTTTAAGTGGAGTGGAGATGAACATTACTTTTATTTTTATTGTGCAAAAACATCTGTACAGTCTCAAGCTAATGCAAAGCTATCCAAGAACCCAGAATGATGTTAAAGTTAAGTGTATGCTAACACTAGCCAAGCAGCTTGGCCTACTCTTCAGCAGCTAACAAAGATAGTAATGAGTAGTCATGCTGGGAACATTGTAGCCTCCATTTCTCTCTGTACATGATTCAAGAGCAGAATAACTGTGGCGATCACTTTGAAGTCTCCTTGGGCTTTTTCAGCTGTGTTGTGTTGGTGGTTTTGTATGTCTGTCCTCTGTCCAATGCAGGGATGTGCATTGGTGTGTGGAACAAGTAAAGTGTACTATAGTAATTTCTTTCCAGTGATGACCTGAACACTGGTGATAATTAGTAAAAGAGACATCAGATTTATATTAATTGATTTTCTCATCATGCAAATGTACTTAAAGTCTACTGTCTCATGCTACAGTTTGTAATGCTAGTCCTTGTGAGTTCAGCATACAGACACTTGAACCTGTTGCTGCAGGTTCCAGTTAGGGTGCTGACCCACCAACTCACAGTATTGGTGGGTCAGACAAGAACAAGGACTACCGTCTGAAGCTGCTGTCCAACACTGTGGATTCCCAGTCTGTCAGATTCATGATGCAGGTCAATACTGATTTTACTCCTTATGGGGAGTTGATTTATGATTTTACTTATGGGGTGGCTGTGGCTCAGGTGGTAGAGCAGATCAGCTACCGACTGGAAGGTTGGTGGTTCGATCCTTGGCTTCCCCAGTCTGCATGCCAAGTACTCTTGGGCAAGATACTAACCCCAAGTTGCTCTCCGATGCATCCACTGGAGTGTGAATGTGTGTGAATGCTTAGATTGCACTTAAGTACAGTTCCTTCTGTACATTGTATGAGTGGGTGTGAATGAGGCATGTTGTATACAGCACTTTGAATGCTCCAGGAGAGTAGAAAAGCGTTATATAAGAAGCAGTTCTTTTCCATTTAACCCACATTTGCTCATAATTTATGTATATTTCTCTCTATTCATTCACTGATGCAGACATGCATTAATATATAAAAATATTTTTAAAAAAGAAGTTTTAGAGACAAGCTTACTGTCATATATACCATAATTCATGGATGTTAACACAGTTAAAACTATGTTTCTATTTGATTTGATCAATGTGTACTTTATCAGTGTGCCCACCTAAGAAAACATTTGATCCACTCACTGCTGGCTTAAATAACCACTGTTTATACTTTATAATACTGTCTATTTAATTATGTGCAAACTGTGTGAAATGCACACCAAAAGTTTAAACTGACTTGACGTGAGATGTAATTTTCATGCAGAACCAGGTGTAATCCTACCTCTAACCATTTTAAAAAGATTTTTGAAATGGCTGTCAAAGATACATTTTTTTAATTGCTCAGCTTTGCTTGCTTGTTGTCATGTCATTAAATAATATTTCACAATTAAAACGAAAAAGAAAGTGGCAATTCCAGTAAGTGTGTGGTAACTCTGAGATTGACACGGGTAGATACAGTGCAGAATGATGTGGGTTTGTTCCGTGTGGGGCCTGTCCCAGATTCAGCCCTGTAGCTTCTCCCTCCATTTGAAGCCTCCCAGAGCACAGAGATTGGGACTGACATAGGCCTTGATATACTCTTCTCCCTTTTTGTGTGATTTTTTTTTTCTTTTTTCTGTTCTACACCAGCTTTTGCTAGCAGGGCTGGACTGGGACAAAAAACTTTGACTAGAGACCGGCCCACCAGGTATTATAGGAAAAATCATAAAGCCTTTGAATGAAAACAAACACTGTTGTGACAGTGATGTACACTGTTTTGATGGTATATGTATGATTTCTATACGTTGTACATCAGATAAAAACTTTGGTTGTAAGATTCAGATAATTATTTAATAAAAGCTAGATATTTTAAATGAGAATAAGAAAGAAAAGTATGTCTTTGCTGTTGTTTAGCACGACAAACGCTGGTTTCCTCTTTGTGGCGCAAAGTGGGATAAACAAACACGAGAGAAAAGCCGATCAGCTGATCATTGATCAGTTTCACGATTGACTGAGAGAAGAAGAGACAGCTGACAACGTAAAGACAGAGAAAAACTCCAGCTTTGTGTCTTTTTCCATTCTAGCTGAAGCACGGGACAAACTGCGTTCCTTTTCAGCCTCAATACGAAACGCGTAATATTTTCTCTGAATACGGGACGATTCCGTTTTTTAGGGGTCGGTTGGCAACTCTACTAACTAACCTTATCAATAAAATAAAGTTCACTATCAGTAACATAGCACCCACCCAGCTGTAGAAACTCAAATTCAAATTCAAATTTTATTTGTCACGTACACAGTCATACACAGTACGATATGTAGTGAAATGCTTGGACAACTGCTCGTGACTCTGTCATGCTAGCTAGTACGCAGTACGAGTTATTGTAACTGACGGCAAAAACTCAGCACAACGAAAATAAACTCCACCTAAACTTGGTTTATATCTGACCCAGATAGACTGCAGGCCATAACTTCTTACCTGAAGTTCAGCTCACCTGACACTCGGACTGGCGGCTGCCTCGGGTCTCTCCTCCTGCCTCACCTTTCCCTCATCCACCTGGCCTCTTGTGGCAGCTCCGCCATAGCCACCAAACAACTGAGTTATTATTACACATCTGCCAGCATCAGGCCAATCCACCACCTTTCATTGTTTATACTGTTATAAAAATAAATAAATAAAAAAAATCATCGGCCCATAAAAACGAAAAATCACCTTGCCCGATGGCCAGTCCAGCTATGTTTGCTAGTATGAATATGTCTGAAAATGTACCTACAAATTAGATGCATAATAGGTGTGAATCATTAGTTTGGCTATATTAAAAAACATCGTTTTCCAAAACAATAGGCAAAGACTCAGTATTCTGCCTCCTACTCCCTCATAGCCATCATTGTCTCAGAATGCAGGATCTATATTTGCCTTTATCTTTGTACAGCTCTGAAGTGAACACATATTATCTAAAAAACATTTAAATAGGCTGACTCCAGCAACTGAATCTTAAAGCAAGAGAGAAGCTTCAGTGTTGGGCATGGAAACAGTAGTTTCACATCCTTCAAATCCCCACTCAAGACCAATATAATATCATTCAAGGTTTTGTAGACAACATAAAAGACATTTTCATTTGGTCAAATTATAGGTAGACTGTGTAAAATCTCATCAATAGATGTCAGGAGATTGCAGATTCCAGTCATATGAATTTTGTTTTCTTAGTTCTCCCAATTGAAGACATAATCCTAGCAGCACTGGCTGCTGTACTACAAACAACTCTGGCGACCTTCATCTGTAATGAGTGTAGGATGTCAGCCTGTTGTTTAACTCAGCTGGTGTCCATGTGTATTTACTCTGGAGTGAGCTGTACAACTTAATGAAAGCAGTCTGATATGAGCTGATGAGTCAGCGAAGCTCACTTCTGTCCGATGGCGGCGATACTGAAGGGAGTTGTTGAGGATATATATTATATAACCTGCAATGATACATTTATTCCTTCAATTTGCAAAAAGTCCCCCTTCATAAAGGATTTCAAACATGACTAATTGCTTTATAATGGTTTACTCATTCTTTATCAATCAGTTATCAAAGAACAAGTTCTGCATTGGCAGATTGAGGTAAATCCCTGACATTTATCATTTTCCTTCAGAAACTCACTTCAGACTACATCAGAGTGAAAAAAGAAGCCTAACTTAAAAAGGCATTCATTGTTAGAAATTTTAACTGATTTGAAAACACCATTGTCTCAGCGCCATTACATTTCTCTTCTTTTTATATTTTCTCTGACTGCATGATGCTCTTTTTACCTCAGCTGTTTCCTGTCTTTCTATGTCATTTTCCTCCTCACTTTTGGATTCGTGTACCTTTAGTGTTCTCCCAGTATCGCCTTCTTCTCCCTGACTCACTGTTGATGATAGACAGCAGGTCTAAGCTCTCCATTAGAAGTTGGAGACAATGATCAAACCTCAGGAAAGCTCTCTCTCCTTTTTTAATTACATTCCTCTGTCAAGTAAAAAGAAGAAAAGAGAGCGAGAGGGAGGAGAGGAACCTCTGAGCAATTATTCTAGACTTAATTACATAAAGTGAAAAAACTCCTTCCTGCCTGAAGCTGTGAGAGAGAGAGAGGTCTTCACTGTATTCCACACCTGAAAGACTTCTGTTACTGATGACTGCCATTCAGATGCCAACCACCTACACACGCATAGAGTCCTGTCAAAAGTATTTTCCTGATTTCTTTATTTTTTGCATTTTTGTTACACTTTAAATATTTCATATCATCAAACAACTTGTAATATTAGAAGCTATTTTACAAGAATTGGCCTAATGTGATTTAGCCCAAAATGTAATAACTACTTGTTCCACATTACTTTTTCACATAGGGCCAGGTAGGTCTGGATATCTTTTTTTTTAATTAATAACAAATGAATAATAAATGATATCATTATTTAAAAACTGCATTTTGTATTGACTAATTTTTGTCTAATGATAACATTTGTTCGATAATCTGAAAGACGTGTGACAACTACTCAAGAAAATACAAAAATATCAGGAGAGGGGCAAAATACTTTTTCATAGCACTAAATGTATTCATCTCCATGACAACTCTAGTCTGACACAGGGAAATAATATTATATTGCCACAGGAATAAATAGAAGACAATGACCTCAAAATGAGAAAAATATTTATAGGCAGGAGATATATGTGATTGTCAGTATATGGAAACATCCAACCTCAAATATGTAAAAAATATAACTGATCATTAAAACTGATTCAAATGGCCAAAGTTAATTGAACTAAGTTTACATTTAATATGATAAAATGCTAAACAAGTCTATGTTTTGTTAGGTTGAAGTATTATTGTATTATTGTACAACAATACAATTGTAGTATTGTATTATTAAAGTCCAATTAAGCACTTTAATTATGACTGAGTGTGTTCTCATAGATGGTCACACAAAATAAGTGAACTGAATGCTGGTTGCTTGTGTAAACTGATACATAGAAGGGCTGCAACATCTGAATCTCACCAAAAGAACTTAGAGTTATGTTTCTTTTTCAAACAGAAGTAACTGAAAAACATTTTCAGTGATAATTATGGACAGGTGCAGTAGTGTGGTTTTCTGCAGCTGCCTTGGTTTCCTCTCACTTCAAAAGGTTATTTGGCGATTCTAAATTGGCCATGAGAGTGGGCGTGAGATGGATAATATAAAGCAGAAGATGAATCAAGTGAATGGTCATTGGTATTTTTGGCCATACAAGCAAAATAAAATAAAGTAAATAAAGGTGAAAGATTAAGGGAAAGCTAACCTATTAAAATAAGTTTTCAGCAGATGTTTAAAACTGTTTAAAATAACAGAATCACCTGATTGATTGAGGAAGGCTGTTCCACAGGGTGCTACAGCCTCACGAGCACGATCACCTCTAGTTTTAAAATCAGAGCGACAGTCAGTTAGGAGACCCTGGTTAGAAAATCAGAAACAGACTGCATGAATAAGGTCTCAGAAGCTCTGCTATATAAGCAGGGAACTGTCCATGTAGAGCCTTATATGTCAATAATAATAGAATTTTATAGAATAAAAAAGTAAAATAATAAAGTGTATTCTGAATTTCAATGGAATGAAACATGTCAGCACACTCAACTGTAACGGGGTAAAAAGGTCACCCGCAACCTCTCTTCCAGCTTATTCTTCCTTACAGCCATCAAGAATTGGAGGCGGTGCTGAGCCTTTTCCACCACAGATGTTGTATTAGCTAACCAACGACCCTCAGAGATATGACTCCATCATAAGTTGATGTGGAGAGGGGTTGGGCTAACTCTGTGCCTCCATGTTGACGTTTTGGTTTGTTTGGTATTGAGAGTAAGGTTTTTACACAATGCTGCCAGCCACTGCCCCTCATTCCTATAGATACTCCAGTTAAGAGCCCCAATAAATTGGTGCCATTCACAAATTTTATTTTTGCATTGAATTAATGAATGGCAGCATGGTGGCACGGTGGGTAGCACTGTTGCTGCACAGCATGCTCTGGGTACTCCGGCTTCCTTGTACAGTCTAAAGACTTGCAGTTAGTGGGGATAGGTTAATTAATCAATCCAAATTGCCCATAGGTGTGAATGCGGGACTGAATGTGAGTGCGAATGGTCGTCTGTCTCTGTGTGTTAGCCCTGCGACAGACTGGTGACCTGTCCAGGGTGTACATAAGAAGTGAACTTTGAGTAATTTCTGAGCCACTGCTTTGTTAGAAACTATTACACAGAGCGGCCAAAGCACTTGGCAAAGCAGAGCTGGCTAAAACGATCCTTTTCGCATGCGGAATAAATCATTTCCATATGGTTTAATTAAATCCTTGAGTACATCGAATAAAATGTCAGATTTAGCTGTTTCTCTGCTCAAAATACAATATCATATGAATACATACTGCACGCAGAAATACAATATACATGTTTTAAACTTTGAAAACATTCGGAGCAGATTATAACTATTACATTACTGTTTGCTGCTTTTCAACCATCAAGCCATTCAACAGTTTTGATTGTTTCCATATAAGAAAACTGGACTCTTTGGCACCGCTATAGATAGAAAATGATCAACTCAGTCATTTAACCATTTTCTTGCTTCCTATTTCTAGTATTGTGGAATGTTTTCTAGAATTTCTGTTTAAAACCACACTGATAAAAACAGTTTTTCTATGATCAATTAATACAATCTAAAAAAAACTGCTGTAATCTGCTCAAGGTTCAGACTAGAGCCTGTCCCAGGACACTTTCGGCAAAAGGTGGCATGAAAAGCTTCTATGTCTATCACACAAATGCATAAACAGACAAACACTTTCACACTCTGCCTCAGACAGGCATTAAATTCAACCTTCTGGCTGTCAGGTGACTTTGCAAAACCACTGAGCCACTCTGAGCAAATTCCCTCCTGTTTAATTCCAGCGATGCTGAAAACAAACCCCACAACCTCGTCATCAAAAGTAATGCAGCCACAAGAAATAATTCTGCTCTCTATTTTTCATTACTGCAATCATTTGCGAACACAGCAAGACCTGTGACAAGATTGAAAGAGGGCATCTCATTTCCAGTTTCAGTTGGTTCGTCTTGAAAAGTTAGTTTTGAAAACAGTTTTCTGTAGTAATTTTTGTAGGATGTGTTAATGTAAGTCCTGGAGACTCAAGACTTTAGCTGAGAGACAACTTAAAGCCGGACATCTCCACCAGGTTAAACTGTGAAATTGCTCCCTTTATTTACTAATATTAAAATGATAACGTGAAAACATTGCCTTATGAACTTAAAATGCATCTACTTTGCATTTTCTCAAAGAAAAATCGTCATATATATATATATATATATATATATATATATATATATATTTATTTTAATTATTATCAACAGCATGTTATTGATGTTTGCTTCCAGGCAGCAGTGTTAAATTTTCCAACTTGCTTTTGAAATAAGCTACTGTCATTGATCACACACTACCTAATTTGAAGTGTGCATCTACTGAAACAAGGTGCCAGCAGCAGCATTAGAGTGCAATAGTTGTGACACAGCATTCTATTCAATGACACAACATAAGTCAAATATAAGCACAAAAGTAGACTAACTAGTCTTGATGCATTCTCAATCATCCAGGAAAGTAAATCTCCAAAAGTTGATTCTGTTCATCTGGACGTAGCGTTTTGTGGGAGAAACGTTTGTCACTCATCCAAGTGACTTCTTCAGTCTCAGCTGACTGCAGGTTTCCCCAATCTTATAAACAGTAAATTTGCACAATGACAGAGTAACATAGTGTACGCTGTTAAGTGCCAGGAGATTGCCAGGATTTATACATCGGGGAAACCAAACAACCTCTGGCAAAGCGGATGGCACAACACAGAAGAGCTACCTCGTCAGGCCAGGACTCTGCAGTCTATTTACACCTACAGGCCAGTGGACACTCTTTCAATGATGAGGATGTACACATCCTGGACAGGGAGGAACGCTGGTTTGAGCGCGGAGTCAAGGAGGCCATTTACGTGAAAAGGGAAAGACCATCTCTGAATCGAGGAGGGCCTAAGGGTACATCTTTCGCCATCTTACAATGCTGTGATTGCAGCCATTCCCCAACTCTCTGTGAATGGTACTCATGGCCATTGATCAGTGGTCTTTGATCAGTGGGTTTTGGTCAGTGGTTGTTGATCAATGGTCATGAGAATTTGCATAATTATGATAAGGAACTGACCTCCCAGCCCAGGGCTGGTTTCAGTCATTATGGAAATTTACTGTTTATAAGATTTGGGGAAACCTGCAGTCAGCTGAGACTGAAGAAGTCACTTGGATGAGTGACGAAACGTTTGTCCCACAAAACGCTACAACCATATGAACAGAATCAACTTTTGGAGATAGACTAACTAGTGTTTTCCCTGAAGATTTTAAGTAAAAATAGTTGTTATTATTATTATTGTTATTATTATTATTATTGTTAAAGGGTTAAGCAGTCATTTTGTAAAGTACAAAAAATAATAAAATAGTCCAAAAAAAATGTATTTCAACTTTCTGCTAAAGCAACAGTTCTAAAAAAAATCCTCCACCCTTCATGATCGTCATCTTATAGTAAATATTTGAAGCAATAGACTGTTGGAGTAGTCACAGCAGAGATGTAATCTGATCCAGTTCATCTTGTTAAAATGTAAAAGCCCAGACCTCCTTCTCCCCATCCTGCTCCTCCAGCTTGTCCAAGGGAACAGGGCACAGCACAAAAAAGGGACACGGACCCATCTTCCTGCAGGCCCACCACTCGCAGGAGGTGTGCATTGGTTAAGTAATGGTTAGGTAATACTCTCTGCTTACCTTTTCATAAAACTAACCACTTGCCACTGCACTAAACATGAAACAAAGGAACACGAATAATAAGATAATCATAAATAAATACAAAAAATAAAAATACAATTCCTAAAATATATAAACTATGGAGAAAAAACATTTAAAAATCAAATTTAAATATATTAAATAAGAACATAATGAATCCAAGGGATCATGACAATAACAGTGTGAACTAAGTCATTATTGCAAAGAGGGGTTAAGGATTATATTGCTGCTGAGGGACACATGAAAAACAAGAAATGCCCCAGGTGCATTAAATGCAAACACTGGAGTGATAACAGAGAGCTGTATGAAGGGGGGGGAAAGGTTACCAAGTCAGTTTTGGGTATTGACATTAAAAGTGGCCAGTTTGTCAGCTGCTGCACCACTGAGGTCAACTGGCTAACCATCAGCGCCTGGAACTGCCACAAACACTTAGGATTGTGTCCAGAACAGAGGGTTAGAGACACTCACCGAGAAAACAACAGAAAGGGTTGCCTTGACCTTGCAACCTTGTGGTGGCAGCAGTAGAAAATACTACAGAGCAGCACAACTTTGGAAAGTGACTATCAGGTAGTAATATGAAGATTAAGAAAAACTTGTTATGAAGACCATAGAGAAGAGATGTAACTACAGTACCTGAGACTTGATTCTCGATTCATTGTATTCTTGAATGCTGACGTTAGTGAGCTGGAATCCACACGTGGTTAAGTTATGCAAGCTCTACAGAATATTTATGCCTTTTTGGTGAGGGTGCAAAGGCCAAGCATGTACACGTTGCAATCAATAAATTTCTTTCAATTTTCTTTAAATTCAGCATGTAGATATTCCTGTTCTGTGGTCATTGCTGTAATGAATTATTTGCATCTTTTATAATTTAGCACATTGTCAGTAGATCACCCACAGACATTTTCACTCCAATTGGCGCATGTTTGCAATTGCGACAACACGCTTATTAGCCACACTTGGTAAATCTCTAGCTATAAACCCTAGCAGGGCTCAGAGAACTAAAGTTTAATGATCACTCTCTGTGGGCAGATCACTTCTTTTTATAATCAAGTGAACTTTGATGCCGACCTCAAGATTAATTTACCAATTAGCTTGATTGATGCTAGAGAAGCAGAAAAGATTCAGTTACAAAGATGAAGGGAGATGAATGGAAGCCGAAAGACCGAGAGACAGCCGATAGGTTACAGCAGACGGACCTCTGCACTGCCCTGACCGACACAATTAAAAACATTATGCTGCCAAGACCCTCTCACGCGGCACACACACTAGTCTGCCAGACCTGCCCTGACAGCTTCGCCTGGCAAAATTCAATTACCACTTATCACCAGTGACAGGGGGCATCACTCTGACTGGCATACATATATTCCTGGTGCTGGACACACAAGAGAAGTGTAGCTTGGTGAAAGCAGGGTCAGTAAATCACAACATGGCAATGTACAGCACAGAGTGGAATAACAGTCAACACAGTGGTAAATGAAGTAACACAACAATGACTTCCGAATATTCTGAATATCATTTTAGTACACGTTTGCCAAGGCCTAAATAACTTTCCTCAGAACTGGATGACAGTTATGTTCAGGTTTAGACGTGTGTAAGGTGTGGCCCTTTTGAACACTCTTGAATGCATGGTTAGTTAAAAACCTGGGAGACTGTTACAGAAGCCAAGTTATTACAGCCATTCATAAACACCTACCAACAAGGACTCAAGGTAGTCTATGTGTACGCCAGTGCTTCCTGGCAACATAGACTTTATCTTTGTGGGCTACCCACATATATTTGCAGCCATATAGTATAATTTTCTATTTATTGTTCTTTTTCCCCCTCACCTCAGTAATGGACACTTTACTTTCAGTTGCTGCTAACCGGCTGGATCTGTCCTTTCTTGTGCTTTCCAACATAAAGGCTGATCAGGTCACTGTAGTGCTAATCTCCAATGCCTCTCATCACACAGACTCCAACTGCACCATTGTGGATGGTGACAGAAGTCCACTGAAGATCCAGCTCTCATGGCACATAATATATTGATGCCTACTTATAGGTGTCTTTTGGTGGTGATATCGACTGGTGAGCGGGTTTGATTTTAGAGACTTAAAAAGTCTGGCTTGGGAGGTTGAAAAGGTGATGATGGGTTGTTGTTGTGTTTCATTTGCTGCAGAAGTCAGGTGGTGAAGCTGGGAGTGACATCACTCAGAGATCATCACTGCTACGTTGGGCAGAAAAGACCTTCTGGATCTCAAGGGAATAAAAAAGTAGAGTTTAAAGTATAGTAATAGTATTTCTTAATAATACAACTCAAGACGTTTTCAGTGTGATGTCATTAAATCTGGTTCAATTTGTCCTGTTGAAGACTGAAAGACGCTGCATTTATTTTTGCTTTCTTTCCTATTTTTTTCTTTGTGTATGTGTGTGTGTGTGTGTGTGTGTGTAGGGGGTGGGGGGTAGTTTCTGCTTGTATTTCTGTAAAAGTCACCACACACCAGTGGGCACTCCTCCACAGAAAGAGCCCTTGGTAAACCACTAAATATGCAAATATTCCCTGCTGAGGAGGCTGGTATCGTGAATTATCCATATTTGCATCATATTTCTATCACCATCCATCACTTATTGCTACATTCTAAGATGAAGCATAAGTTCAGTCAACTGTGCTCTCTGCATAAATTTGAAAGCAAAGCAAAAAAAACAACCCCAAAACAAAACAATAAGCAGGTGTGTGAGTTTTTTGTAATAAATACCTAGTTTTGCTAAAAGGTTAAATTGCAGTGGCTGAAGGTTTTCCAAAGCAGTTAATTTTGTAAGAACCTCAACAATATCTCAGCTACTTAAAGTACAAATTGCTCTTTTCTACCACAAGGTCAATTATCCATGCTATAAGAGCTCTCAGGATGAAATGGCCACAGCTCTCAATAAGTGGAGTACTCTTGTGGTCACCTGACGTGTTTTAACAGGGTGGAAAGTACACAGTAGGTTCTGAGCTTTAAATTCAATCTGATCTCAACCCGTGAGTTAGCGAAATGGACCCGAAATGTGCTTAAACAAGAACACAAGGGCGGATAATGATCTTAATTGCTGGAGAGAGGTTTGATACCATATGCGTGGGAACAAAAACCCATTAGCTCAATTATTTCACAACAGTGTTGCAGGGCACTTGCGTGGTGGAGATAATTGATTTGAACAGATATGGAGTATTTAATTGACAGTGTTTTGGGAAATTTGACAAGAACTGTTTTTTAAAAGAGAAAATAAGTGATTTCACAGCAGAATCAAGACATTTATTTGATGTGATTCACCCCCTTTAGACAGCTGAAACACAAGGGGAACAGTGCACTAAGAAGTGCAAGGCATCCACTGAACACTTTATTCCAGGAAGAGCCCCAGATATTTTACTATCATTGCTTTCCATGCTTTCACTTTTCTCTCCTCCTTTCAATGCTCCTTTTTCCTTAATAAACACTTAATAACCCAACTAAACCTAACTTAAGCACTTAAAAAGGAAACATCACAATGCCCTTTCCCCTAAATCTGCTTTACATAAGCAGTAGCAGTACAATGCTCACATCAAGCAGCGCTTGTTACCAAGCTTAAATTCTTGGCCCTGATCACTCTGGCAGCAATCTCCCTGTTTCCCTTCTGATTGCACTGGGCACCGGGCTGAATGTTCATACCTCAACATCCAAGGAAGAGCTTTAGAATTTTTTCGTTGAATTAATTGTAATTGTTAGGTTCTCAAAATAAACCTTAGACTCCAACGTTAGAACAGGCTTCCCCCCGCGGTGTGCCATGTGATAAATACTCACAAACAAACTGGTGGCTGTTGCAACTTATATCTAAAAATATATAGTTTCAAAACACACGACGCTCAGCTAAAAACACTTCACACGAGTCGAGTTTCCTGAGATTTACAGAATTTACAGAAAATGCACTAATTTGGAATATATATCGTTGTCGGGGTGTGAAATATCTTATATCAGGATATGAGATCCTGGTGATATCGCACAGCCCTAGTAGTATAAGCAGTGTGTTGGTCAATGGTAATTATCATCTGTTAAAACATCTTGTGAGGTTCCAACAGTGTGTAAGGACAGGCACCATGAGAACACCAGGGTAGTCCAGGACATGTTGCAAAGACAACTCACTTGACAATAAATAGAGTAAAAGTGTTTTTGGTTTTTTTAATTGAATGTGCTGAAAGGAAAACGAATAATGTAAAGCAGAACAGCTTTCTTCATATTAGTAAATAATAAGATTTACTTTATATATTGGATCACTGGAGCATTTGCAGCATGCGTTTCCATTTCTGTTCAAATCTTCACAATTAATAGGACATTCTGCTATTTTTCTCTTTGCATACATCTATATGCTTTTTCCCCTCAACAGGCTGAAATAAAAAGGATAAAGGCATGCAAAATGCACTATCCTGACAGCTTCTGGAAAATATTCCACATACTCTTCACCTCAGTTTATACCATTATTTCTAATATCCTGAACAGACTGGAACTTAGAATCGATTTTATGAATAAGCAGTTGGAAAAAGTGAGCTTGACATCCTGTAGAGTAAATTTAACAGGCAGCAAAGAAGCAGCTGGTCAGGTCTATCTAACTGTGCAGTTTACTTTCTTTTAAAATTTCCAAAAAGTTTAGACGAGGAGGCATATCTGCACATACCACAGTTATTAAATAAAATAAGACAGAATGTTAGATTTCCAAGGTTTTGCTTTCACTCTCTGGCAGGATACACTGTAAATAAAAAAACAAACAAAAAAAAGGAAAAAAGAAAGAAAATACATAACTTCTTGCAAAAAACAAAAATCATGGATTTGCTACAAAGCCATTTATTATTATGGGTTATGGTCTAAGGTAGCATTTTACAAACCTATAAATGTCAACTGCTCTCCAGAGTACACCTCTGTAAAAGAGGAAAAGTAGCCTCATATTTAATTGCAAACAAGCAGAACTAACATTTTATTATGTACAGTATACCTGTTCAAATCTAAAAGCAGGTTGTATGGCCCTTCATATTGTGTTGGATGAAGTTTCATTGCTGAAATAAAAAAGAAAACTAAACAAAAAATAACCAGGACTAAAAACTGAAAGGACTCTCAGACTGTCTGTAGGAAGACATAATGAATAAGAAGATGTGCAGAATCCTAACCACACAATATGACCACATTTGTAGTAAGCATTTTGCCACGGATAAGTCAAGTGTGCATATGTTAGTTTAAGATGAAGATATTGCTGTAAGTTAAGTGTTTGGAGAGTATAAAACATGTGCTATATTAACACAGTCTGGGAGAGTGCAGCGGATTGCTACCACAGTTTCCACAACCTTTCTTACAGCTAACTCAAAACGGTGTGGTAAATATGTGAATCTCTTGTGGTAAAATGATATCTCTTGCAAAATCTAATATGTTTAGACAGCTAAATGCATTTTGTTAGCACTTCAGATCTCAGCTGGATGTTTTCACCTCCAGTGCTGTGGTTTTTAAAGGATTAGGGCAGAGCAGGAGCGCTCTGCCTTCATGGTTGATGACAGAAAAATCTTGGTTGCCGGTAACTCATCTGCACTGGTTTGATGAAACACACGGAGGGTTGATCTGAATCAGTGTGCTTGCATGCTAGCAAAGCATGTGGAATGAAGAGACGAAAATGAAGATGAAAAATATGCTTCTTGTTGCAGTCACGACACAAGCTGTTACTGAGCTATACTGTAGACTGAGGTATTGATTCAGACTTCATTAAGCTGTACAGGAGACAGATCTGGTAAAAACACATCTGAAATCTGTCAACTGTAGGCTCTGATGCAGTTAATAAATGTGGGGGTTTTTTTTTGCATGTTGAAAAACTGTTAACCCAGGGTACAGAAACAAAATAAAAGACAAGAGATCTTTTTTTTTAGCAGTTGACATACCACTGAAGAGAAACCAGATCTATATGAATATGAACCAAAGTGCATTGGAGAAGGCTATGACAGTGAGAAGATGGAGATTCATTCCCAGCCACAAATGGCCTGTATTAAGAGGTGTATCAGTAAGGAAAGGGTGGGATACTAATGTCTGCAGGAGTGCAAAAATAAACACAGACAGGAAGAGAACTGACCAAGCATTTAGGAAACCATCCCTTCATAGAAAAACCACAAAACATCTTCCACTGAGAATCTGGTACATGTGTATAGATGTGCTGCAATCTGTGGGCATTAAGACATTGTAAGAAGATATTTCACCCCTCTGTCCAATAGAAGAACTTCAGTTTTAAGACAGAAGTATCTTAAAACTGCTAACTACTGCGGCTCTCTTCTCTTGTTAACTCAACTCCAGCAATTTAGCTCTGCCACACAAAAAAAAAATCCCAAAACCACTGCTGAAGTGAGTAGTGACCAAATACCAGCTACATTGGGCTCAAATACCACTGTTTACATAAATACAAGCATTCTTGCTGAAAGCAATTGCAGACTTTCCCCATTAAAAATAATTTCTTTTCAGTAAGCAGAGACTCTGATGTGCTCAGTGAGTGTTTGGTGACTAATCTTCACTTGGGAAGAGAAATTATTTCCAAAATTTCCATTGAAAGACTGGAATTTTAGCCAAAGTAAGATTAGTCATCATCGGTTTGTCTGTCAAAGTTAAACATGTCCCTTGAGGACTATATACTGTAAATGAACTGGTTCTTATATAGGACTTTTCTACTGTGCTGGAACACTGAAAACATATCATGAAACCATTCATGAAAATTCACACTCTGATGACTGCATCAGAGAGCACACATGGACAGAATATAGAAATATATGGAAATAAACTTTTACTTTAAACAGTGTACAGTACATAGTTTTCTAGAGTAAATATAGTTGGACAGTAACGTGTAAACAC
>NW_024582869.1:353019-367806 GCF_018398535.1 Haplochromis burtoni | reverse complement strand
GAAGTGTATCACAGCTCAGGAGAAAAAAGCACCGAAATAAAGCACCGAAATGTGCGCTGCTTTTCGGTCTGGTTACTACCGTTTATGTCAGAACCGGTGCCATCATGGCACCGGACACCGGTACCCATCCCTAATCCTGAACCTAACTATAACCCAATTGTAACTCTGACACTAAAACCACATTTTGAGTGTCAAAAATGAGGACAGGCACTTTTATCCTCATAAGTGACTGTTGGTCCCCAACAAAGATGTCTAAACATTTTTTCACTTTGAGTGACGATAAAAATGCTACATAATCATCTGGTCTGGTCCATTTATCTCCCTCTTTTCACCAACTGTCATTTAAATGCCTCTGAGTGACTTTTTGCCAGGTGAGAGTGAGCACAGCCTACAACATTTTTTAGCTCATCTTTGTTTACCAAACTTTGTTTTAACCAACCACCTTTTTGCAGTTCTTATTTGTTATGTGTCATCGGCAACTCTGACATGAGTAACTGACCACACTGCTGAAATCCAAAGTTTGGATGGCATGCTGTCTTCACTCCTTCCTTTTCTTAGTACCACTTTTTGGCTGTGGTTTATTTGGTAATTAATAATTCACTACACTGATGGACTACTAATAGGATCAAAGAGAAAGAAATTGGTGCACAGTTAATGGTTAACAGATTGGCAGTCATTTTCGACAAATGACAGAGAGGCAAAGAGCAAGGTTAGGATACAAGTTTTTCCATCATGCTCCACTGGCATCAAGATTTTAATTTATAAATTCAAGACGAAAATGTATACTGTATTAGATTTTAGTTCACAAGATAGAGCTATGACGTAAACATACAGTGGAACATTTGGTAATTTGGAGGGGTGCTGCTACCTTCTGAGCCTCAGGGCATTTCCCCAGCACTGTCAGGGGATGTCATACATTTCATTTATGAACAGTTATTATTAAATTAATTACAGTTATAAGGAGCAGATTCATGTAAATTTGTTTATGACAGACATTAAGGAGTTCATATCCTCAAACAGTGTAAGCCAGGCTAATATTTGTCTGGTCTTGACTGCAGCCACAAAGGTGAAATTCTGCAGTATTGCTGTTGCGACTACTCCTGCTCCTGACCGCATTTAACCTATCATTGTTGTTTTCCTTGTCCTGCTCTTCTCACTCAATGACTTTGAGCTGCATTTCTCCTTCTGCAACTGGTCTGTGAGCCACCCATGCCATGTTACCAGTTCAAACCTCTGGACAACGAGACAAAAAACTGTTTTTTCTGGGCCAGTTAAAGTGAAAGTAGCCTGGCTGAGAATAAATTGAAGCTATGAGCAGATGTGAGAGATAAAAGAACAATGCACCTTTGCCTTAAAGTTTAAATTTAGATGCTGAAGTGATTGCATGCAACAGTAAGTCAAGACTTAAAAGATCAGAATTATTAGAAATATCTGCAGAAACTGGGCTTTCCAGTAAAGACCCTGTTGAGACTGAACAATAAAATTCAAATTTTTCTTTCCTCCACACGTAGAACTTTACAAGAACAGGCTTGCTGCAAGACCATCAGTGTATGAAACGCTCCTCCACAGACCTCCACATGTGCTTGCACTCTAATCTGGCACACTCTGATAAAACACTCCATTTTGCCAGGTTTTATCCAGCAGCAGACAAAAACTCCTGGCATCACTATGAGGCAGCCAGACAAAGAGGAGAGCGAGTGGGAGTCAATGAAGTGATATTTAGTCTGGGTGTTTGTTTTGTGTTGGCTCTGACCGGAGCTCGGATGACTTACTGGAACCCAACCACACAGTGAGTTTATTACAAAGGTGAAGGGACAGTATGAGGGAAAGAGAGGTAAAGTGAGAGGGCGAAGGAGACAGAGACAGACTGGTAACACTTTATAATGAGAATGTCAGACCTAATCAGAATTCATACACTGACCTATGCTAAATTAACACAGCTCTCGATCGCTGTTGCTGCATGCAAAAGTAGATAAGTGTCTATTTATATAACGACGTGTATAGCACAAAGAATATATACTGTGAAAAATGCCTTTCTGCTTTATTGATGGTGTGGCACAAATTAACAATCATGTATCATCCATCAAAAAGTATCAGTTGACTTAAATGGATTTTTCCTGTGCAGGGCAGATCATTAAAAATATGAAAAAAGAGATTTCTTACAATTTCTTGTGATTGGTAAATGGTCCGAACTCTAAACAAAGCAATATCAACTTTTTCACCTTATTGCAGATTCAGGCAAAATAAGATAAAAAAAACAACAACAACAACATAAAAG
This sequence comes from Haplochromis burtoni, assembly GCF_018398535.1. NCBI lineage: Eukaryota > Metazoa > Chordata > Actinopteri > Cichliformes > Cichlidae > Haplochromis > Haplochromis burtoni. Next base: position 365,528 of record NW_024582869.1, on the reverse strand, counting down.
CCCTACAACCTATTAGGTTGTTTATAGGAAACTGCAGGTTATGATTTCTAAGAATGCGAACAAGAATTGGTATGCACAAGTATGCATGAACAGCCTACGGTCCATTCTGTTGCTAGCCAACAGCAGCTCCTCGGAAACTCTTGCCACACAACTTTAGGCTGTCATCATGCCTTATGCTGAAGACTTTTTCTTTCCCTTCAATATACACACAACAAAACTGCATCAGGATGTTGACCAGTGCTTAATATTCCAGGTAAAACTAAAACACAGGGAATGGTTGCAGAATTAGAAATCGAGGGATTATGGGAAATGTTAATTTATAGCCATATGTATGTATATTTATATAAAACCTTTATTTCTAAATATTATTCTGGTACCATTTTCTTGCCAATTTAAGTTGTTGAAACCCGTGAAATGAATATGATTGATTTCTGTTATTAACTGATTAAAAACTGATGTGCCAAAGTAAATAAAACACAAAATGTGTAGAGAAAACTTGTGGCTACAACCTCATGCTGCCAGAAAGAATTATTCTCTTTCATTTAGTGTGATACAGGATCTTAATGCTACTGCACTGTCACCCAGTTCTGCAATAAAGTTTGGATGTTACATTTATGGTATGGTTTGTTGCCATCACATTTCTGTTTCATTAGTATGAGTTGTTCTAAGTCTGTAGGATGCAGTATCAGTATCTGATCTACCCTGTGTGTGGGCTTCCTGGCATGTGGGTGCTGTGGCTTTGAAAAGTGCTGTTCCTTGCAAGACTACTGTGTTAATATTCATGCTTCTTAGAGCATGTATGAGACCTTTGAAAGTTAGTGTGCTGAATTGATAACCTCTAAAACACAGGAGAAATGAAAATCCTGAAAATCCAAGCTATAACTAAGGAAAATTGAGCAAATGGGCCGATTAAAACACAGTATTGTTGTAGTGTTGAGCACAACAAAAACACCATTCATTTAATCTAACTGTCATCCAACTGTACGTATACAGTACGTACAATTTACATACACTCTTTATTGGTATAAATCTCATCATAATTTTGGGCTTTTGATTATTTTTTTAACTATTATTTTTCCAGGGTGCGACAACCTCAGGCAAAATAATACATTTTAAAAACAAAACGTAGGTGCACAAATTTGAATTCATTTTAGGTTTTCTCTAATCCAGAAAAGATCTAAATTATACATACATCCATTCGCTACCGCTTATCCTTTTCAGGGTTGCGGGGGGCGCTGGAGCCAATCCCAGCCATCATAGGGCGAGAGGCGGGGTACACCCTGGAGAGGTCACCAGTCTTTCGCAGGGCTAACACACAAGGACAGACAACCATTCACACTCACATATTCACACCTAATGGAAATTTGGATTATCCAATTAACCTATCCCCACAAACTGCATGTCTTTGGGCGGTGGGAGGAAGCCGGAGTACCCGGAGGGAACCCACGCAGACACGGGGAGAACATGCAAACTCCACACAGAAAGACGCCGGCCTGAATTGAACTCAGGACCTTCTTGCTGTACGGCCACCGTGCTGCCCTCCTAAATTATACATACATGCTCAAATGTTTCAACAGATTCACTTTACAAGACATGCTGACATTTCAAAAATATACTTTAATGTGACTATGTCCAATACCTATAAACTTTTCAGTAATGATCAGAATTGACTACAACTGGTAGTTTCTCGTTGCCAAAATAAAAGGGAATTATTTGACTGCACTCGTTGAACTGACCACTTTGCTAAGGTCTGAAAAAAGACTCGAGCTGTCACTCTCAGCCAAGAAAATTGGTTTGGATATACACAAACAACCCATGAACCACCAGGGCTCAAGCCTACGAAGAACTGGAAACTGCTGGAACACCAGCGTCACTGACTCTTCTACATTCAGATTTAAATGTATCAACCAAGAAAAAAACCTCTTGTTCCACAACTGACACCTTAAAGCCTGAGATTTGCAGATACCCAAATGGGAAAGCCACAATGTTTTATGATCAGATGTAACAACGGCCCAACTGTTTGGCCACAAAGACAAGAGGACAGTTTTGAACAAAGGCAAAAAATATTGCTGAGTCAAGGAGTTGATAGAAATAAAACAAATAAATATCTCATTTATGTGAATAGTTAACACATGCACATTTTAACAGGACCCCAAAGAACAGACACAAAGGCAGATGAAACTGTCAACTTGTTGTACTGTGACTCTCACATCTGAATTAACACAAACAAATGAAATAAATGAAAATGCTGAGGATATTTTTTAATAACAACACACAATATCTCAGAGGCTCACTGCTCCTTATTCTGTTATATGTTTTGCTGTAAGCAGGTGCCTTGTTGTTGTATTTTACTTTTGATAAACAGACAATTAGACCATACACTGATGCAGCTTCTACTTTCTAAAGGTTTGTGAGACAAGAATGGAAAACTGGAAGGCGATGGGAGGTAAAACTGACATCTCTGCTTTCCTTTCAAAGGGCACCAGTGCAGGCTTTCCAAAGTGGTTTTTCAGGACCATCTGTTTTTATTGACCCTTCATCCTTGACTTTGATAATGCTCCTCTGTCTCTCCTCTATATCTCCTGCTGCTGTTTCTCTATTTGTCCGCTTGTCCGGAATAATGAGGTAGCAGTGACAATATTAAGACAGCAGACAAGCAAAGCTGCCAATGTGACCAAATTGCCTTTGCACTGCTAATTTTATTCACTCACAAGTTGCCCCATGGGAAAGGAGAATATCTGTAGCTTACTTCAACTTTTCCATTAGTAATCAGTTTGTGTCTCAGGCTCAGTGGCATCAAAGCTCAAAGCTATAGGTAGTGGCTGAGCAGGGGCTAATTTATGTATCCACTTCAAAGTCCAGGGTGTAATTAGGTTTAATGAACATGGTTTCTAAACAAAAGGAGGAGAACGCAGAGCAGAGCAGTGTTGTCGGAGGGTGCCGTCAAAAACGTTCGTGAACAATGAATGGATTTAAACCAAAAGGCTCGACACACTACAGCCTCACCGTTTAAGTCAAGCAATTCAGGATTACACTCCGAAAAATTTTCTTTTTAATGATATCTTTAATCAATTCATTATACTTTAAAGGGACGGCATATTCAAAGAACAAAAAATTCTTGAATTCTTTCATTTCATTTATCACAGTTTGCTATAGACACTTCGGTCTACGTATTCTTGGTCTCCTTGAATGTGGAAAATATCATATAAATGCAAAGTTTACGATAGCAGTGCTTTTTTCATATATAACTAAAGTGGAAGTTTGTCTGAGCTCACCTAAATGTACATTTTGTAGACAAGGAGCAGGACTTGTGACATCACAGTTACATGAGAATGAAACCTGGTGGCAAATGCTAAATTACACAAGTGTTACATACAACACTGAGTTTGGTATATGTGACCAGAATAAGGCACGGCGGGACCACAGATCTTGAATTTGAGCCATCTTTATTCAGCACTTCTCACCACAACACACACCAACCCCTGAGTCCCCGTCTTTTAACATGGCGGGCGTGATTGCGGATGCCATCCGCACGGCACCGCAGACCACACCCCACCAAGTTTGGGTGGATTAACATTGTTTTAATAGAAAATAGATTGAACATCAAGTTTTCAATACATGTTATGTGTGGATTGCATTGTGTAATGACTTGTCCGTTTGTTTGGAAGCTCTTGTTTGCAGAGCTCTTATCTGGATTTTACAGAAATGTTTTTCTCTTGGCTGGGGAATAGATCTAAACGAAATCATTAGAACAAAGGACAGTTGTGCATTTTTATTTTAACAAAATGTAAAATATGCAAAACACTGTGCAAAATAAGAATGCACTCACATTTTTTTTCACATGTACATGCACTATAAAGTGAAAGCAACAAGTTTATGATGCCTTTCCGAGTTCTGTGAAAAGGTACCAGTGGAACAATATAAGGGAAGGTGAGTGTTTGAAAATCAATTTTCGGCAAAAACATTTCAGGAAACTGAAATGACATCAATGCGTTACTAATATTTCGAAGACTTACTAGATGTTTTACTCCACCTACTACAGTGGTTCCCAAATGTTATGTTGAGATACACGGGTGTGACAACCATCACAATATGCAACTGTGAAGAATGAATTGTACTGGATTAGTACTTTTTACTGCATTTCAAAAGGTGGTACCATAAGCTACCAGTCTTATGATCTTTAGCTGAATAATCCTAACACAGCACCAAGGAAGCTAGATATGCACTTGGTAAATCAGCATCACTTCTGACAGAATTTAGCACTGGATCTGAACCAGAGGCTGCAAGACTGTTGGATTGTGTGAAATTACCCAATAAGGCATGTGGAATGGCAACACTTGAGGTGTCATGTTTGTTCAGATGCTGCAGAAGGTTTTTTCTGACCTAATACATGTAAGTTATCCCCCAGGATCATGTCTAAATTGAACTCAAGATAATGAAAGTTCTGAACTCAGTTTTTATTGATAAAGGATATAGAGGAGTTGGTATCTGTCTCAGTATTTCTAGTTCGTTGTTCTGTGACTTCTAGTTCTTAGGTTGTGTTCCTGTGTCTCTATGTTCAGTGTCAAGTCTGTGCCTCTGTGCCTGTTGTGTGCTTCCTGTTTTATTTCCATAGTCCCTGTCCTGTGTGCAGTGTGTCTGGTTTTGCTTCCCCTTGTCTGGTTAGCTCTGATGTCTCCCAGCTGTTTCCCTCCTGTCCCCCATTCCCTGATTGAGCAAGTGTAATTTAACCCCTGTGTTTTCCTTGCTCTTTGCTATGTTGTACCCTCACTTTGCTGTGTGTTCTCTTATCGTGGTCCTGGTTGGTTTTCCTATCTCAATTTCCTTAGTTTTTAGTTTCTTGAGTCCACTGTAGTTTCTATTTCATGTTTAAGGTTTATGATTTGTTTTGTAAAGTTAACTTCTTGAAAAGTGTTTCCAACGAATAAAGATTCGTTTTGAGTTTAAGTCCCTTCCCTTTAAGTCTGAGAGTCCTGCGTTTGGGTCCTGCCTCCTTCCTGCTACACAGCACTCGACACGACACATCTGTCACACACACTTTGTAAATAAGTTAACTCTAGCTTCCTCACACAGTCCAAAGGCAAGCACATGGAGTTAGGTTAACTGGAGATCTTAAACTGCACATAGGTGTGGCCCTGCAACAGGCTGGCGACCTGTGTGTGGCTCGATAGATGTATGGAACTAAGATTGTTCGTCAAATATGTTCACTGATTCTTTGCATATTTTACATTTTAGCTCAAACATATATAGCTGTAGTTTAGTGTGTTTCCAGTGCAAATCTAACAGGGTGCAGTCTCAGAAAAATTACATATTAGTAGAAGCTCATGGAGGAGGTGTTTTGAAATAGGAGTCTGGAGGTAAAATGGCCGGTTTCATAGAGAACCTGAACTAATGGGCTGCATACGGGGCTAGTAGATAGGAGGAAGCTGGGATAACAATAAGTTATCTAACACTATGCCAGAAGAGAAGAAAGAAATGAAACATTTTTTCCCCATTTCAGTCCTTTTGCTGTGCTTCCCAGGGCTGTCACTACTGCTTTTTAAAATTTTCTACCATTTTATTTGTGGTTTAAGTCGGCTACACAGTTATATTTAGATCTGTTTTATGAAACTATTGCCACTGCATCACATTTTGTTGTCATCTCTATTGGCACTCAAAGATCAAGGGAGCTGTACTATTTAACTCAGTGTACCAGAGGCAACAGGCAATGTGAACAAGTTCCCATACACCATATAAACAGTCTCAAAGCCCATTTAATCATCCCCGGGACTGCATGCCTCAGAATATGACTATAATAGACTGTGTACAATATTTTTCTGGTTTAGCTTTTCAATACCCTATAAGCAAAAAATAAATAGTATAAAAATAATAAATAAAACAGTGATTCTGACTGACTTGTGTATAACACTGTGTGCAGTGCGGCAAATCCAAGCGTGGGCTAACACAATTAAAGCCTCTAGCACTCTGCCACAGTAAACAGTTGTTAGTGGATTACTGGGAATCAATAGCAAGTAGTCGTAAAAACCCCCCCAAAAAAACCAGCATGCGTGTGAGAGGAAAACCTACAGGACTGCATCTAACTGCACTAGCATTATAAATAGCAACATACAGAAACAAAAATGGAAAAAGCCCTAGGTATTTTAAACAACAGGGCGTTTATTTGTTGTTGCTCCTCATCCCACCTCAGATGAGGAGCCTGGAGGAAAGCCACTTCTCTTTTGCCTCAAAAACAGCCAACTATGGTGGTTCTCAGATTAGAATTCCTTTTAGTGGTATTCTTTGGAGAACTTCCACGCACATCCAGCTAGTGGGAGACTCCAAAGTATGCCATGCCCAGCTCTTACTATAGGGATAAGGGATAAGGGATAAGGGTCGGAAGCAACTGGAAAATCCTTCCTCAGAGAGGGATGCTCTGAATATCCTTCCTAACCTGCTGCGACCACAAACGGTCCTCATATGTATGAAAGAACGAAAATAAATGAGCATGCTTTTTGATGTGTTAAAAAAAAGCATGGATAGAGATAATTAAATTCTCTGCTGCAGTGGGTAGGTGGCCCCAAATTGGAAAAGTAACACAATCAGTCTTAGAGCCCCAACTCCTATTGTGTGATTTCATGTGGACTTTTTCTGAAGATTTCGTGAGCACTGGTTTTGGACCTACCATTATAACAAGGCCTGCATGTGCTTTTTGTTTTGCACAAGCATTGTAGTTCATTCAAAAGATGTTTAGTGAATGGTTTGTATGGCTCACAGCCGCTATTTAGAACTATATAGAACTCTATAGATAATGACTTTGTGTCCTTATTTGAACGTAGCTGTGAAAGGAACTGGAGTCTCATCTTTAATTCAGGAATCACCAGCAGATTATTAAAAGTATGCTTTGTACAAACCCAAGCACTGTTGCATTTACGTGCTGTACTAGTAAGGCCTTATAAATGCAGTGTGAATTGTGCATAGCATGCTAGTAAAGCATTACTGTAATAGAGAGGGACGGCGGCTGTTTGTCGCAGGAAATGTTTGCGACAGGCTGCCAACTCTTGGCCTTAAGGCAATATCTTCTTTTTGTCTTTTACTTGCACCTTGCATGTACCTTGGAGGGCTTGTTTTGTTGATACTGTTCCAGTTACCTTAAGTCACAAAAAGCAATCCCATTTTCTTGAATTTATTTCAAAGTCAGGGTGAAGCTCCCGGCATCCAGACAGTTCATAAGACTGGAGTGCTTGGATTTGTTTTCACAGTGTTGGTTCTGCCGCTTTTTATGTCCAATCCAATAAAGGCACTGCAAGCTGCTCATGGCTACAGCCAATACTAGTCCAAAATGTTTTTCATCTGGACTTTGACAGTTTAGTCACTGTATAAAAGTATGAGGAACTGCCTTCTGCAAGGAGATAAAGGACCTACTACGATGCTCTCTCTCCTCGGTCTATTAGGAAAGAAAACTAAAATAAAAAACCGTCATTAAGACCTCTTAGCTGTAGGCCATATCAGGTTGCAGACGTGAGATTAAGTGGGTGCTCTTCATGTGCGACAAAACACTCACTCTGTGTGTGTGTGTGTGTTTGTGTGCGTGCTGCTTGGAGTCTTTTGTTACCCTCTCAGGCATGTTAGTAAGCTAAGCAGAGTGTAGTAAATTAGGTGAATGATGAGCGTGAACAGTTGCACTGTGCCACTTCTTTAATCAGTCTAATTATTATAATCACACTCAGACACTCTGCCAGTTTTGTTTGGCATTTTTTGTGGTCTATTGTTCTTTCTGTTATCGATTTTATTTTTGTACATTTTCTATTTGCTTCTTTTTCTTTTAAACTGACTTTGTATACCTTCTTCCAGATCTCATCTTTTCTTTGTATGCTTTTCTGTCTTTTTTTGTTCTGTCTCCTCTTCTGAGTCGTGTGCTTTTCTGTTCTTTTCTGTCCTTTTTTCCCACCGTGTGTCTTTTGCTAGCCTATGTTCTCTCCTCATGTCTTTGATTCCTCACCTCTCCTCTCTCATTATCTCCATCCCCATCTGTTTTCTTTCTCTCTTCTCACCTTCTTCTTCTTAAAACTTCTACTCTTCCGAACAATCTCCTGTCTTTTATCTTCTCTTCTCTTCTCATTTCCTCCTCTCATCTTTTGCACTATCCCATCTTCTTTCCTCCTCTTTCCTTTCTTTCATCTTTTGTCTTTCTCACCCTTTTTCCTTTCATTTCTCCTTTGTTCTTCTTTGTCTTCCCATTGCCCCTTGTCCACCCCCGCCCCTTTCTAACTCCTCTCATAAGTTCCTCTCGAAACCTGTCTGATTACCTCCGTGGGATCCATAAAGGGAATGGGGATGTGTGCTCAAGCTAATGATAATTAAATAGACTCATCATCAAACAGTCATTATGGCAGCTTGCCCCACCTGCCCTTGCTCAAAATGGCAGCTGACTGCCTGACACCAACCGTCTGTTGCAGATTTTAACAAAGAAGCACTCTTTCATCCTGCAAGTCTACTTTATTTGCACATGAAACTAGTGCACCGGGTCAGTTGCGTGTGGTAACTTTTACAGAAAGGCAAGGAGAGAAAATATAGCTTTATCAAAGAATGCTGTTTGAGATAAAAGAAAAGAGATTTCCTTACTTTGCTACATTTACATGTACAGTAAGCCATCTCATTTCCAAATGTCACTGAACCCATTTGTTCTTTGGGCAGTAAATTACTGTGTCTCCTGTGTTATAAAGGGGTTTTGGAATTATGGTGAGAAAACGACTGATACTGATGGCAAATTTTGTAAATTCTGCTCTTTAAGTCAAAGTCTTGGCGTTAGAAAGCGGTGCTAAAACTAAATTTCTACTATGTTTATTAATGACATTTAAGCCCATTAATTCACCTAAACCATCTATTTGATACTTCTTTACCAAGAGAAAGTTTGAACCCAGCGGTGTGTTTCTCCCTTAAGTTGTTCAGCTAAGTCGAATAAACCTGCATGCTGTAAAAAAAAAAAAAATCAAACCAATTACGACAAATAAGTCTGCGCAATCAAGTCCATTCAATTAACTAGAAAAATACAGGTTGGAAGCCGTTGAGGAAGTTAAATTAAGCAATGGTTTTACTTTCATTAAACTGTAGGCAAAGCAGTGACAGTGTGTTAATTAATTTGCTTTCATGAATTATGGAATTATGTGCACGACTGAATGAAAACAAAAGTGGAAAGAATAGAAATAAGAGAAAATAAGAAAATGTCTTGCATGGGTTTAATTGCATTTGCATACACTATCATCATAAGTTTTATAGAAAGCTAAGCAGAAACTATACCCCTCCAATCAATCAATCAATCAATCAATCAATCAATCAATCAATCTGCAGCCATTCTTTACTGTAGAATTGTAAAATTTGGTCACTACTAAAGTTATCTTAGTATTTACTATTAGCTGACTATCACAAGAAGCTGAAGAAGTTTTGGGAACCACTGATTTAACAAAAGTAGCAATAAATACTATGAAAATACCTCATTACACATGAATCTCCATCACTGCCAATTTCTACAGCAAGTATCAAAAATGAAAAGATTCATTCTACAGAAAAAATGTTTCTATGGACCAGTATTACTGCTGCAGACAACTGTTTAAAGTTGAGCTTGTTTGAAACACTATATATTCTGTTTAATCTACAGTAAAGCATTATATTCATAATTCATAGTTTTGTAGTGTCTGTTAATTCCACAGCAGATATTAATCAGCTTAGAAGTATTAAATATATATATATATATATAATTATATATATATATATTAATATATATAATATATATATATATATATATATATATATATAGTTTTTTTTTTTTTTTTTTTTTTTAAATCACACAATTAAGTTGATGTCATGGTGTTTGTCCATGTTTTATATGCAGTCAAAAATTTAATATTTGGTAACAAATGTTGTTAGGGGCGATCGTGGCTCAAGAGTTGGGAGTTCGCCTTGTAATCGGAAGGTTGCCGGTTCGAGCCCGGCTTGGACAGTCTCGGTCGTTGTGTCCTTGGGCAAGACACTTCACCCGTTGCCTACTGGTGGTGGTCAGAGGGCCCGGTGGCGCCAGTGTCCGGCAGCCTCGCCTCTGTCAGTGCGCCCCAGGGTGGCTGTGACTACAATGTAGCTTGCCATCACCAGTGTGTGAATGGGTGGATGACTGGATGTGTAAAGCGCTTTGGGGTCCTTAGGGGACTAGTAAAGCGCTATATAAATACAGGCCATTTACCATTTTTAGGAGATGTTTATTTGAAAGTGGTGACAGAATCTACACCTGTTCAACTTTCCTGTTTTATTAAACCAGACATGTCAGGAGTTCTGTTCTCCATCATTAAAACTTCCATTACTGATATGTTAAATGAGTTATTAAAAATTTGACAAGATTGACAAAGCTCATCTGTTATGATGATATATAAAAGTGCTTATCTACTCGCTCATGCTATCTGTATTTCGGCACAAAGTGCAGATAGTAACTGAGAAAGCAGAGCCAGTGGCAATTTGCTGAATCTCTCATTGGTCTCCATGTCAAAAGCCAGAGATTTTTCCACCGTCTACATAGGCAAACAACCAGCTCCAAGCTGCTTGCCTCTTAGCTTAAAAAGCCATTGTTAATGGGACACAGACACAACCATCAGAATCAAATACATATGTTATTGGCTTGATAATCAAGCAGCATTAATTCTGCTTCCAGAGACAACTAAAGACGCAAAATGGCAGTGATGTAAAGGATGGATGCAAACAAGCACGACAGAGGCCGCTTACGGCCATACCACCCCAAGGACTTAACAGCTTAGAAAGAGTGCTTGTCTGAATGGGTGTAAATGAATTAGTTGTATAAAGCACTTTGAGTGCTCAGAGTAGAAAAGCACTATATAAGAACCACTCATTTATGACAGAACATTGTTATAGTTAAAAGCAAAAATCTGCTTTACGTTGGTATTTTAATTTTTGTCTATTTTTAGATTCCACAACATACTCACTGCTAGCCCTCCTTGCCCTTGCTTGATGGAAAACTGTTCCCATAACCTTTTGTTCCCCTAGTCTTGATTTTTCAGGGTTTTTAAAAATCATTTTTCTCTTAACCATTATTCCTTTTATTTCTCAGACCTCATCACTTCCTTGTATTCCACCTCAGCCTCTCCTTGCCCTTTTCTTTCTTTATTATATTCCTCTACTCCTGCGCTTTCATTGTGATTTGGACTACAGATTAATAGACACCCGTGTTTTAATAAAGTCAGCCATGACCTCCTATCGGCCCCCTCCTATCTGCTGGACCTCAAGGCTTATTGGAGAAGCGATAATAGGAAGATGAGAGAATGTGAGACAAGGTTTGAAAAGAGACGGGTGGTGATGGTGTGGGGGTGTCATTGTCATCTTGGAGGATCGTGACGGCTGCATAATGGAAGGGGAGGGAGGGCAAACAGACCAGACAAGGAGAGCAGGATGTGGTGTGCAATATGCAGGTTGGACACTGTATCTGTGTCAGGGTCAGCTCTCATTACAGCGCTGACCATAAGATGGCAAGCTCTGACCGCGTGTCCGTGTCAGTGAGGATGTCATTCAGGGAGTATCTGACACCTGCAACAATGAAGTTAGATTGTTATTACAGAAGTGGGGGTGGGAATTATGAGGAGAACAGTGTGTTGTGGATTATAAAAACAACCCTATGGTATACACAAGCAGCTCACATGAGCCCACAATATCAAACCTTAACAGGCTCCATTCTTTACTGTTATTAGTGAACAAATGATTTCTAATAAGGGAACTACATCACATTTTCTCATCTCATTTCCTCCTCATGTGCTGCTCGCATGGCTTTCTAAAAAAACAACACAAGGAAAAAGACAATAAATGTAGACCCAGAGATAATGGTGGCACCAGGAGAAAGCAAAAAGATCATAACAAGATATGTAAAAAAAATCTAAAATATGTAAAGACTGTCCAACATTCACAAAGAGGTTTAGAATTCACCAAGAATATTGGTTCTGAATTTGCTGAGATTTCCATCGCAACAGTGTAGTTTATTCATAAAAGTGTCAGTGATAAAGGTCAGTGGTTCTTTACAGAGCAGGATATCATCTGACCCATTCCCACCTTGATGGGTTACAAAGTGGGGACGGTGTCAGCAAAACAAAAGAACTGACAAATAAAAAAATACATGGAGTGATAAATTCCCATTTCTATTGAAGCCCCGAGTCTGATGTTAACAGTACGAATCCACTGAGCCAATATCTCTTTAGTAATCAACCTAATAATCAGCCTTTGATGGCGGTAGTGGTGCAATTTCTTGAGAATATTTTCTTGGTGCAAATTTTGTTCTTAATATCAAACACTTCAAACAATCATAACGCGCAACCTCCTACATTGTTGTTATTCGTGGACGTCTCTCAATGGCTACAAATTAAAATTATATTTGTCACATACACCTCCAAATCCGAGGCCATGGTTCTCAGCCGGAAAAGGGTGGAGTGCCCACTCCGGGTCGGGGATGAGTTCCTGCCCCAAGTGGAGGAGTTCAAGTATCT
>NW_024582869.1:320250-344323 GCF_018398535.1 Haplochromis burtoni | reverse complement strand
CACCACTCACAACCACTAGCACTTTATATAGCCTCTGTAGAATTATCCACATATCTCACTTATCTTAACTGCACTACTGTATAGCTCTGTGTAAATAATACATTCAATAATTTTTAATCCTACAACTGTTTACAACTTGCATAGTTCCCATTTCTGTATAGCTGTATATCTCAGATTTCTGTAAAGTTATCCTGTTCATATTCTGTACATAGCTTGTACTCACTACAGCCTGTACATACTTATAGTTATAGAATATTCACAACATACAGTACTTCATACCGTGTACATTATAACATACCAAAATAGACCCATTTCTGTAATATACTTACATATCTATATTATTGCTAATATATATTGTAATATATCTATATCACTAAAGCACTTCTGGATGGATGCAAACTGCATTTCGTTGCCCTGTACCTGTGCATGTGCAATGACAATAAAGTTGAATTCTATTGTCTATTCTATTCTAAAAGGAAAAGGTTTGACATAGCTAACAGGATCATTAAGGTAATGTTAAAACCTAGTACAATTTGTACTAATACACCGTAAAATTAATAGTATTTTTTAATGTAGAATCTCCACAGCCTAAACTATTACATTATTTAAGTTAGTTGTTAGTAGCTGGTGTGTCACCTTTAAACAGAAGTTCACATTTACTACTAGGATGGCAATTTAATGGCAAAATGACATAGATGCTCCTCATCCTTGCTTTTATAGGAAACAACCAGCATACAAGCAGTCGACAATCTGCTTAGGCAGAGTTTCCTATTTCAAAGAGACACATCGTAGACAAGTTGCACTCACTGGTGCAGATGGGCTCAGATTAACTCCAACATGTTGCCAATCTGTCTGCATTTATAGCTTGGATGGAAATTATTGGCAAACCTTTCCAGATTTGACTGAGAGTGATTACAATGAGTCCATGTTGGACCACAGTTGTTTGGAGACAGGTTGCCTCCTGTCATCCCAGCATCTGTATGTGAGAGGCTGGAGGTAGAAATGAGTTTAGAATGAAGCAGCTTGGTAATAAAACATTCCTCAAATTAATAACAGATTTCTCATGGCATTTTTCCCACCTTGATTTCAGACTTGAACAGACTGTATCACTTATTTATTTCCTGTCAAAAAGAAAAACAAACCACCAACTTGCCGAATCAACTCCATGTTTCGTTTCATCTCCTTTTATCCACTCCCTCTTCTCGTGTCATTCATTCTCCTTCAACCAACATTTAGTCTATAAATACGAATTCCACTACATCTGTGTTGATCCCACAGTGAAGGCAATGTCAAGTTATCATTAAGTCACCCCTATATCCCAACACGCACACACGCACACACACAAAACAACAACAACAACCACTCTACCATCACAGCCTGCTGTTACTGATACTGCTTGTTTTCAACTAAACAGGGAACAGTAGGGGGTAGGTGGTGAGGCATCCATGTGGGTTCAGACAAACACTCACCTATGTCTGGGAGTAGATACACAAGCCGACACCTTGACACATACTTGAAAACAGAGGACACAAGTACATTTGCATAAACAGACACATGGACTAACCACTAGCTGCCAGAACAGAGCAAAACTACACATACAAGCTCATAGAATGCACACGAACACTGTGGGGAAATCACAGTGATCAAAGGAAGCATCCCATGGAGATTTCTTCAAAATGTGCATCAAGATGGCAGTCGGCTCCGCCTTCCTCTGATTGCAGTGAGCTCCTTAATGGCAGACCCGTTCTGCCATCCCCTTCAATGTTTTAAACCCCGGTCTACTTCACTCTATCATCCTCACCCTATTACTATGCCGTTAAAGATTTAAACTTGTGTTCAAAACCAGAGTGTGTGAGGGTAATGGTGAGGGATTTTAGGGGTCGGCATATGCAAGCAAATCTTCCAGGGTTATATTTGGGGACAGATGATTTGAATAATGCCAAGATGTGTCGGTGAGAAAGAGATCCACACATTTTCAGCTAATGAAAAATCTAGAGGTATGTGACAGCGGGGAACATGCAAGAACTTATATGAGCATGGGCGGGACAGTGACTGGCGGCAACGCAAAGGGCTGTGTGTGACAGAACTATCTCACTGTTTGCTTGGGGGGCTTTTGATAATCAAATGATTTTTAAAAATGCACGAAGCGTGTAAATAAACATGTTTTCAGTTGCTTAAATTGCAGAGATTCTGTTAGAATTGCCATGACTACATCAGACCAGTGTTTCCCAAGATTGTCTGGCTCCACCTGATTAGTACTCTTAGCGATCAGCGTGAGTAACGGGCAGAACAATTACATTCTCTTCCACTAGAGGGCAGTACAACTACCTGCTCTAATTTAATAGGTTGCCAACTGCCAGTAAAACGGAAGAAGATGAAGAAGGAATTACATAATAGTCATGCTGTTAGTGAGACAATGCAGTGCGTAATAGCAATAAATAAATATCTGAAAAGAAAAAGTAGTCAGTCTGACATGGTTCCTGGAGAAAATTCCAACCCAGATAAAGGCCCAGCTTGAGTAGTGGTCAAAAGAATGCAAAAAAGGTATACTGGGGACAAACCGAGCCAAGTCCGCTATGCTTGGTGCGTGGAAAATCATCAGTCTGCTTTTTGTAACATTTTTGTTTGTTGGTGTGCCGTGTGATTTTTCTAATGTCAAGTGTGTGCCGTGGAAAACACTGGATACGACTACCATGAATTTCAAAGTTCCACTATTCAGTATATCTATATAAACACTGACTACGCACAAAAGATTGATTTGTCCACATCTACTTAAGGAAAAAATGTCATGAAAATGCCAAAAAAAAGTATGTCTTCTTAATTTACCATTTTGAGGTCTGCAGAAACATACTGGAATTTGGTAAATAGATTGGCAACAAAATTAGCAGGCTAATAAGGCCACAACAGCAAATTAATGCCACTATCTTATCTCAAACTTGATATACTAATCAAAAATGACTTTACTGATGGTAATCATTCCTTTCAAACATCCATAGGTACGAGTTAAAATACAAAAGTCAACAAACATTTGGTGCCTTGAATACATAGCTTGTAGTTGTTCTTAACAGATCTTTTTTTATTTGTTTGAACACTGTGCAATCCAACAAAAACAAAAGTGTTAAACTCATAAAACATTAAACTGTGAACTTGAATTTGTCTTCCTGCAACAATAATTTACATTGAAATCCTTTCCATTCAGGCATCAAGCAAAGACACCTACACTAGGCAACAACCTTTAATAAAATCAAAACTGATGTCAAGTTTTATATTTACTTCACAGCTATTTGGCTGTCACTTTCATATCAAGAGCAGTGAGTGTAGCAGTAGGTGACAGCTCTGTTACAGCGCTCCTGTAACAGATTGAGAATGTATTATATAACGGTGAAGGATAAATAAAGATCAAGTAGAAATAGAGAAAAAAAATCCTCATATTTCCATAAGCATTAAAGATTAGCTGTTAGCTTCTTCTGGTTGAAAAGATGCCCATGTGTATCGACAGGAGAAAAAAAACAAACACACTATCTAAATGGATTTTTTAGAACTAAAATGAAACTCAATCTGAGAAGATTTTTTAAGCTTGCTGCTGTATATCTCTTTAGCCTGTTCACTAGTGGCTGGATCAACGTGATATACGATCATAAATATTTCTGTAAGAGATACAGATGATAAAAGAACGAAAATCTTTCAGTGTTTACTGCTTAGTTCAACTGACCCGCCAATCATTTATATGGGGATGTTTGCCTTCGGACACTGCTTACTCCATGTCTCCTAATCAAAGAGAAGATAAAATAACACTGTTCCATCAAGCTTAGCTAAAGCTATAAGGAGAGGAACTGAATCAGTTTGTAATTGCTCTTCCAAGTGGCAGGTACAATATACGTGATTGCTTCACTTAAAAAAAATGCATTAAAAACCACATTGTAACTCTGGTCTACTTCTTGTCCACACATATTGCAAACAAATTACAAAGGTGACAATCTCAAGTCATTTGTACTGGCTCCTTTATTAGGCAGTTTTGTCGACTTTCACCATGACTCATGAGGCCAATATGCACATGGGAAGTAAATCAAAGCACACTTATTCAAGTACCTGACTGTACCACTCTACAGCAGCATAATGCTCTTTAAAATATTGATTTTCATAGTTGAGATCATGTAATGAAATGAGTGCCTGCCAGCTGGAATTTCCTATTGAAGTCCCACTTTGTAAAAGGACTACAGACACGTCAGCAAACTCTTGGCAGAATGGCTACAAATCCATCACTGCTGACTGTTTACGTCAAGTTAAAATTCTTGTGAAAAGTCCATACTGTATCAGTGTTCCAGTTTCTGATGACACAATTAACTCAGTGTTAACTGAACTGGAAGAATGCATGAATTCTAACAGGTATAATGTGTTTTCCTGTTTAATGAGAAGTGTCATATTTGGCATAAGTATGTGACTGGTCTAGTTAATTACAGGAAAACAAAAATATAAAATATAGGTAAGGGGTAATGTCAGATAATGATAGAAGGCAAATATTTACCTATCATTAGTCATCTAGTCATCCTCAAACTTGTCAGGTGAAACAGATTGCAGTTCTTCAGCATCATTGATTTACCCGTAAAAGTTTATTCATCTTTCTTTGTAAGCTTGCCCTGTGTGAACAATATTATTATAATTTTGAATACTTCTCCAGCCGCCTTCTTTTGGGAAGAAGAATACTTACTTTAATTACTTACTTTAATTAAGTATGTAACTTTTTCATTAGCTTTTTTATTGTAATCATGGCCATCGGAAAGAATTGCATTATTTAATGCCAATGAAAGCATGTGTTGTTTTGAGGCTTTGATAGCTGTCACTAGGGAGCCTTTATTAATTTGTAATGCCAGTGGTGAATTGGTAGAAATCCATAAGTGATGCAGCTGGATAGCTGCCTACTGAATACAGCAGCAAAGCTTTGGTCCTGCGCTGTAGCTGTTTATTGAGATGAGTCCAGCGTATTTCTAGTCCTCGGTAACTCTGGTATAATCATGCAACAGAACAGAACTATTATAAAAAACTAAATTACTTTCCACGAGAAACAAAGTAGTTTTTAATACTTTAAATTTTTTGTCAGATTTCTAAACAGAGATCAGACTGCACAAAACCCTTGGTGTTTCTCAGCAGTTCACGCACACAGTGCTCTGTAAGATCACAAATTAACTTTAACTTTTTTGGATATATGAGTTAGAATACTGAAATATCTTTCAAAATAATGCCAATAATCTAATTTACAGAGTGTTGAAGTAGGTCAGATGACCGTCCAAATTATTGTTACCCATCCCTTTCTTTTTACATGCCTCATATGTCGAACAGAAAAAATATGTGTATGATATATGAATTATGCTTGTGGCACAATAATAGTAACCTCTCAGGGTCATATGCTAAAAAACATTTTTCTACTTAAACCTGCTACCCTATGAAACTAGGACTGGATCAACCATCAGAGCAATGCAGTTCTCCATTGTCCTTTTTAAAATATCATAAATTTGGCAGACTATATTTACTTAGTGAGCTGGCACAAGCTCTCATGACAGAAATACTTTAATAAAACATCATAATAAACTAGGCTTTCCCCAGATCAACACTACACCATAAATAAATGGTATTTACTGTTAATGACATTTTCAAATTCAGGCTCATCAACATATATACTAAAAGTTCCTGGTTGGTGGATGTTGCTGAAAGTAAGCAGAGTACGTGTATCACATCCTGCATGCTTGAAACATCATGGATCACTTATTTAAAGGGATTTGCAGAGATTAAGGCAACATCAGCGGAGAATAAGACGTTTATATATTTTACAGGCAGATGTGAACAAAATGACATGGTTTGTGTGCCGATATGCTAATTCAAATTATCCTCTGCTTGCCTGCTGTGAGGAGTACAATCATATTCGACACGCGTGTGAGTGAATCACAGGTTTGCAAACACACGCACACAAACACACCTCACCAGCTGCACTGATACACACAGAAACATGAACACAAATGCACAAACACGACTAAATTCATGTCATTTTTGCTGCACCTGTGTTGTTATATCACAACAATAATTGAAATAACAAACAAAACCAGCACATTTTGACTTTTTGTTCTACAAAAGACAGCCACACAGCGGCAGATTGTAGCTCTATTTGCCTTGAGGAACTGGATATGTTCTAACACATTCTGAATGCTGCTCAAAGGGTGGTGATGTCATAAAATCTAGGTTTATCTGCAAGATAACAATTGATTGCAAGACATATGGACATTATCTGCTTTTTCCTTCATGTTCAGTCCAGTCCTTGTACCTGTACATTTTCAGAGGAATGACTGATCTTGCGTTTTAAGTCACTTAACACTGATCTATGAATCATTCAAGCTTAAAAAGCAACCAAACTCAAACTAGAACAAATAACTATTCATCACATGGCAGATACCTTAATTTAAACTGCGTCTTTTGGCACTTCATAACTAGCAAATATATAATTTTTACCAATTTCTTTAGTGACAAATGTTTACAATAACATAGAGAGGCATATCATAGTATTTTTGCACCAACAAGTTGATTCACAAAGGTCTATATGGTGTATCTGGACATAGTATGCAGTCTCTCTTTATATTCCAAACATTTTTGGTTTGAATCATTATCAATATATATAGAGGAGGTCAGGAAAGAGCGAGTGTCTCCAGTCATCTGTAAAACATAATGTGAGGTCTGTCAAGGTTTGGGGCTACATTTTGGCCAGTGCTAAATTGCTGCACTAACTAAGTTTTTAACTTAAACCAAGACATTAGTGGAGTTTTTTATATATGTCTTTATGCACGTTAATCCATAATAATATGGTGCTGCTAAATTACCAGAACTAAGACAGGTCAGCTGTTCTGTAAGGCACTTTTATAACATACATTACTGCATAGCTACAGAATATACTCACTGCTTTATTGTTTTGTTTGTGTGATGCACATGAAAGGATCTAACATGGCATTCACTTTTGAATCTATAGAATTAATTGGTGTAATTATTAATTCACTAAGTCTCTAATAAACTAACAGCTGCAGTGCCTTTACATTCCTTATATTTTTCCAGGGTGGTATTTTTTCCACATTCTTCTTTGCTCTGTGCCTCTTTTCTCCTCCAATATAATTGCCCTAATTCGCTGGTGCATCTTCAGTCCTGGTGTAAAATGTCAGCAATTGATTACTATGGTAACAGGTCACAGCCATGGTGAGTGGCTGAGATTGGATGAAAGAAACAGACATCGATCGGGCGCTAAACAGCAGCACTGTCGAGAGCAAAAAGCTATTACAGTTAATCTGGTTTTACACACATGATGGTCTAGAAAAAAAACTTAAAAAGGAGGAGAAGTTATATTAGAGTTCATAACTATTAATTCTTTAAAAATGAGCCTGTTTTTAAGTAGGATTCATAAACAGTATTTGTAGCTCAACAGCTAAATTGGCTATTTGTCAACAAAAAATATTTTGTTAAACTTTATGGAAGTTAAAACAGCTAAACTGTACTCAAAATAAGTTGATAAGCTATTTGTAAGCCCGACCTTCCAACAGGGCCTCCAGGGTTAAGCTCTGATAGCCAGTTTAACTTTGTAGTCATTTCAATCAGACTTATGACTATTTGTCAGCCTGTAAAATTTAATAAGGCAAGCTCCAAAGAATGTTCTAACGGACTGGTGTGAAAAATAAAAATATCAGAAGGAAATAAAAAGCTTAAATCTAAAAAATTTTTAAATAAAATAAGAGAATTCTGATAGCAGGCGTCTCAATTTTAATTAGCAAACCCAGAGATAATTTTGTTGATTGCATATGCTGAAAGAATTTTGTTTGTTAAGTAACAAATAAAATGCTCCAGGCAGCAGCTTATTACAAATCTGGCTAATTAAAATTAATTATGTCATTTAGCTAATGGCAATGATCCCTAAAATACTCTTATGCCTGTGCTGAGTAGAGATCAAATGAAACACCACTTTAAAACTTGCCATTTCTACATCTTTAATATATGAGAGACATATTGTTGACAAGTGACTTTTAAATGATTTAGCTGATTATTTTATATTGGTTTTATTGGTTACTATTTATTGGGATTACATTTTTCAAAATCTCAAATTTTAGATTTAACTGCTTATTTTCAGTTAAATAACAAAAGACTTAAAGCTTTAAAGTATCTTTTATGTCATTATTTTTATCAGATGTTAGAGGGTATTGACAGAACGTCCAGTTCTCTAACAATGCTGTTTTTTGTTGCAATTTTAGTAGTACCATAAATCACACTGACCTACTGTGCTCCATGTTTCAGAGATTAGTCACCTGCCAATGCTAGGTCTGTTAGTCTCCTGCCCATTTTTAACACATTTAAATTTGTCTGTGACAAAGTGTCAAGGTTTTTAAACACACAATCTTTGGAATAATTGATCTTTGGGTCAAAAAAGAGAAAGAAAAGACTTGCATTTAGCTAGGAGAAGGTAGCAATTTAGAAGTGGAGCTGAGAGAATGATTTATCCTCCTTTAGTGGGAAAACTGTAACAAAACGCTACTTGCTGGTAGAAACAAACTGCCCCCTGGGTTAGTAAGGGAATAGCAAAAACCCCTTGGCTCAACAAAGCTTTAATATAACAACTCTCCCTTTCTGTTGTCTCTTTTGGAGTGCAGCAGAGTGTTCAAGGGCAATGATGGTTGATTCACCCTCCTGTTCTGCTCTAGTTGGGATGTGGTCAGAACAGATAGGCAACAGATAAAGGACGAAGCTTGAAGAGAAGGGAAACAGTGGTGGAGATTGTGGCTTTCTCCTTGACTGACCTGATCTATCTGTGTTAAAGCAAAGGACGCCAAACGGGCCCTCCCAGAATGTGGGCCAAACACTGTTCTGTATGAATACTGCTGAGGTTTTCTGTCATAACCTCCAGCAGACCAACAGAGCAAAAGGGAAAGGACACTGAGGATTTAGTGGATGTGCTTGTGAAGAAAGATAAGTGAATGAAAATGGGCAGAATTGATATCTGTTAATAAACTACTGTCTTACTGTCAGCAACAGCTTGCTAACTTTGATATAACCTACAACCAACCATTAACACCACAGCTTCTCTATAATGATCAAGCATGGGTGCACATATCACATTACAATTTATTTTGGATTTTCTCTAATCGATATAGGGTCAAACTATACATACATCCCCACTAATATTTGGTTAAATGACCCTGAGCGAGTTGCACATTGAGCAGAAACTTTTGGTAGCTATCAACATGATTCTGGCATAATTCTGGCTATGGATTCTGGCTGTGATGATGCTTGGAGAGGACCATTCCAGAAGTTTCATGTTAGCCTGCCTTATACATTCCAAAATCAGTTTTGATGGATCACTGTACTTTTGGAACACCCAATTGTGGCTAAGTTTCACATGTCTAGCTGCTGATTTTTAAGGTGAAGTTGAAGAATTTGGAGGTAGTCCTCCTTCCAAATCATTCCACTCAATTTGTGCAGTGTACTACTACCGCTGGCAGCAAAACATCCCCGCTTTAATCTCCATTGTCTGTGGTTCAGGAAAATGTGTGCGGTAGACAGGAGATGGGGGTTGGTGACTTTAGAGTGCCCTTTTGGTCTTACAGCAGGGAGCAAAATTTTAAAAAAAAGCAAGACAGCAGTGGAGGATGGATGAGCAGTTGGACAGATAGATGGGGGGAGGGATGGAATGAAGGGCCGAACGAATGAAGGATTACCAGCTAAGCGTTCAAACACCTGCTGAGTATGTAATTGGTGGGGAAGAAAAAGCACAGCCTTTTGCCTCGTTCAAGTCTGCCTAGATCCACTCTGTTTCCACTGCTGTGTACTCTCATCAAACCTGTCCTCTGGGGGGTTTATAGGTTTCTCAGTTGGGGCCAGACACATGGACCTTAAACTGCTCTAAAATAACAGGTACTCCTTTAAACTTACCTTTACAGACTTTGAGTCTTTGTCTCCTGTATTTTTGTTGTTGTTGTTGTTGTTGTTTTTTTAGCCTTCAGTGAATACCAGAGTACATGATGAAATATCTGGTGTTGTTTGCAAGGTTTTCTTCCACAGAAAAATTTTATTAATTTTCATATACCATTTCCTTCCACAGAAATGGGCTGTCGTGGCCGGCTGTGTCTTGCACTGTGGAAATAACATAACCTAAGCTGGTAGCATTCCCTTATTTCTGACATGAGTTTGAATTATCGTTTTACATTTTAGTGTTATTATTATCATTAATGGTAGTAATAGTAGTAGTAGAAGTAGTAGTCCCCATAGTACTGCTAAAGAGATTTCTTGCGATCTGTAATACAATCTCAGTAAATAGTATTTTGGTCCTGTGATTTATGAAACATGGATGTCATTAGCACTCTGTTTTGAGGCCTCTTTAGCTTTTTTATTCTCTCTCTTTTAAAAAACATGATAGTTTTGCTTTACGTTTGTGAAAGAGACATATTTGAGACAGTATGTTTTGTTGCTTGATCAACAGGAAGAAAGAAAGGAGAAAAAGTGGTACACAGTCTTTGGAGAGATCTTTAACTCTGACTCGTAACAGCTACTTTAAAAGGCTGTAATGGACCATTTCTAGGCCCACCAAGAAAGACTCGTCCATGACAGCTCTAAAAGGATAAATAGTGAAATAGAATAGATGAAAGAGATATCCTTTATCTTCTTACTTTCCAAACAAATGTTAATTATGCTTCTGCGTCAGATCTATAACGTAACTTATGCCATAACTGGAACCCCATTTTAACCATAGGGGCCACCTTCTATGAAATGCAACTACACGTCGGGCTGGGCAGGCCTTGAATGATGGTACTTAGGCAGTTTGTAGGGTCAGTGGAAGCAAGATGGAATACATGTGTATGAATGACAGAGAGACAGATGGAAAGGGGGAGGAGTAGAGGAAGGGTGTGGGCAGATTTTACATAGGTAGAGTTTGAATACTTGGGGTCAACCATCCAAAGCGATGGACAGTGCACAAGCAAACGAAGAAGACAGTGCAAGGAGGGTGGGTTGGATGGAGTTGAGAATGAGGGGTGATTTATGCCAGAAGGATAGCAGCAAAAATAAAAGGGAAGGTTTACAAGATGGCAGTGAGACCTGAGACAGAAGGCAGAGCTGGATGTGGTAGAAGAGAAGATATTCAGATTTTCATTGGAAGTGACCAGGAGAGGCAAGATTAGAAATGGTTTATCAAGAGGGGCAGATCAGCTTTGGAGACAAAGTTAAAAAAGCAAGGTTGAGGTGATGTGGACATGTGCAGAAGAGTGGATAAAGGATGTTGAAGATAGAGCTGACAGGCAGGAGGAAAAGAGAAAGACCACAGAGAAGATTCATAGATATAGTTCAGGACGATAGGCAGAGGTTTGTCTTAATGATTCTAGAGACAGGGTGACATGGAAGCAGATAATCTGCTATGGCAATACCAAATCGAAAAGAAGAAGAAGAAGGAGAAGAAGGAGAAGAAGCAGAAAGCTTTGTCAACTGTTGGAGCAGGTATTATGGATATGTCTGAAAAACCAGTATGTCTCTACACCTGGGATCAAATTCATAGATGTCCACTTATCACACAGGGCAACAAAGCCTAAAAGTAAAATAAAATTATGCACATGCACACTATCACACAGGTTTATTCCAACTAAACAAACAGCATTATTTGTTGTCCTGTGGTGAGCATTAGTATTCTCTGCAGCGCACACCGAGCAGGACACATCATCTGACAAATCCCCCTACACATTTCCGTCCCAGGAGGAGCTGGTGTCTAAATAAACATTACAACAGTCTCCATGGGGATTAGCCTAATGTGCAGCGATGTAGCACCAGTGATATGTCGCTTTAATTGTCCCCTAAATTAAACACGCAGCGGTTTATCTTCAAATCTCATAAATCTTATAATCCTTCCTCACTCTCCATTGCATTTTATCAATCAATGATGAAAAGCCCCCCTTAAATAATACTTCCTTCTTGTGAATTTTCAAAGAGCTCTCTTCTCCTGCTTGCACCTATGCTCTCAACTTGAGCTAGTTTGTAAGACAAAGTGTATCTGATCACAAGTTTGCACACATGCCATTTTTCATCAGTGGAGGTAATTTATTAGCCAATTAGGAATGATGAAAGCACACAGTTCTGGAGTCAGTGATTACTGCCTCAGTGTAATAATGAAATTTATCATTCTTACTGAAAAGCCGAGAGGAAATGTTTCCTCTCATAAGCTACAAAGAAAATGCTAGAGGCTGGTAGGGGGGAATTGAAGCGACAATTATAACCATTAATTCCTTTCCTCCTACCCTGTAGACAGTATAATATTCAGTCTACATCACCTCAAAGGCGTTTCCCTTGCTGGGGACATGTGGCCAGACACAGGACCAGGAAAACAAATGACTCACGATCAGGAAAACAAATGAGAATCCATTTGTGGGATTACTGATTAAAGGGCTCACCCTCATAGCTGGCAAAGATGTGAGGCCTCAGGGCCAGACTTTAGCCACTTCTTTACACTTTGTAACCAAGAAGATGTCCGGAAATTGGCAACAAAGGGCACAATAACCAGTGAAAGATTGGGACAAGTTTCTGAAATATCAAGACAGGATGACACGATGAACACTGAAAAATTGCCTGTGTCATGGCCTTTTCCAGATAACTAAAATTGAGAGTCTGCCTGGTGTTACTATGACCAGAATGGAATGGTTATGATCCAACACGCTCTCATCCCAAAATGTTACATACTGACGCT
Organism: Haplochromis burtoni; assembly: GCF_018398535.1. Classification (NCBI taxonomy): domain Eukaryota; kingdom Metazoa; phylum Chordata; class Actinopteri; order Cichliformes; family Cichlidae; genus Haplochromis; species Haplochromis burtoni. The sequence continues at coordinate 331,581 of NW_024582869.1, read as the reverse complement.
ATGTGACAAATCTGTGCTATGTTACGCTTCCGGGCACCCAAACCATCTGTATATTACACGTTCCGAGGCATGAGAGTGGGTTGGAATGAATCTATAAATGTAAGGTTATGGTTAAGGTTAGGCGTGGATAAGCTTAGGGTTTAGGTTCGGGTTAGGGCTGCAATAGAAAGCCGCGAAGCAAATAACAAGGGAAGCGCATAGAAAGCCACGCTTAAATTAAGAATCCGGAGCACTCCATAAGGACACGGAGGGGTACCTTTCACGTTAATGTGCACCTCAGGCCGTTACATGTTGTGAACTACAATACTCAGATCAGAACAACAGTGTGTTTTCTTTTATAAGATAAAGATTCTACAATAATACATAGAATATCCCAACAATCAGATGTCCCGCTATGAGGAAGCATTTGGCGACAGTGGGAAAATAAAAAGCAAAAATGAACTTCCTTTGAACAGGAAGAAATCTCGGAGAGAACAAAGGTCCAAGGGCCATCTGCCATGGCCAGCTGAAGGAAGGGAGTCAGGACAAAAGATAGACGATAAATAGAAGAGAGCTTGAAAGTTAATTTATTCTTACACCTTTGCCGCTATTACAAATTGGGGATATGGGGGTACCTCCGTTGAGAATAGGGATGGGTATCGTTTAGGTTTTATCCGATACCGGTGCCAAACCAGTACTTTTGAAACGGTGCCGGTGCTCAAACCGGTGCTCAAACCGGTGCTTAAAGAATGGAGAACACAAAATTGGTCATAAACCTCTCATGTTCAGCTGTTTTTTTGTAAAAAGATAACAATGTTAGCCTTTTCTGAAGCTAGAGGGCATATATGGTATCACTCTTGGCTGGAAGCAGTGCTTAAACAATGGAAAAAACACAAACTTTGTCCAAAAACCTCTCATGTTTAATGTTTTCCATCTTTTTCTTTGGTCATTTTAGCCTTTTTGGCCAGGGTGAAGGGAGTATCTGCCATCAAACAAGAAGACAGCCGCATGTAACTACGACGGTGTTTGCTAGTTCACCTTACATGCATTAATGTAATAACGTGGTTAGCCTACTCAACGTAAATTACACACGAACAACATTAAGCTACTCACGCAGAGAAGAACGGCTGCTGCTGCATCATCATCCGTCATCATTTCTGCTACACTGGCAGGGCTAGGGGCCAGGACTCTCCTCTTCGGGTTTTTGGGGGATGTTGCTAACTCCGGGTCCGATAACAGGCAACCCACCCGCAGTAGATGTCGCACGGTGTGAGGTCTCGCAGCAAGCTATCAAATACGGCGCATTTCTCGGCTTTTAAAAAAAACGCTATGCGTCGCCAGGTGTTTCATCAGATTCGAGGGTTACCTCCTTTGACAGTATCACGATCACTTAAAGCACTTGTTGAGCTGCTGAGTTTGCATATTTTGCTGTGAAGTACAGCCAGACTTTTGACCGCTTCGCTTGGGCATTTTTAATCTGTAGCTCTGCTCTAAAAGAACGTACGTACCTGGACCCGCCTACTATCCTCGGAAACGTAAAATGATTGGCTAGAATCAAAGTGTATACAGTCTCAGGAAAAAAAAGCACCGAAATGTGCGCTGCTTTTCGGTCTGGTTACTACCGTTTATGTCAGAACCGGTGCCATGATACCGGTACCCATCCCTAGTTGAGAATACTGAAAAATGAAGTATGATAAAGGTAGCAACATAGTATTTTTTATACTGTACATCATTAATTGCATTTGCCACACAAATATCCACATTATTAGTTACGCAATATAATGTCATTGACATAACTGCGGTATCTGTAACTTTGTAACTGGCCCCAGGGCAGAGATTTTTTGGCTCTCTTTACGCATCTCTCTCTCTCTGTCTCACACACACACACACACACACACACACACACACACACACACACACACACACACACACACACACACGCTTGCAAAAATACTAGCATATAGTAATAATTGACAGTATCAATAGCACCATGAACAATAACCACAGTCAGATGCAAGAGAAATGGATACATTTATCCAAACGTGCGATATAGACTCACATCGTATTCTCCAATGAGGTTACAACAAGCTATTATGTTAAAGTAACATAAGACAAATGAAATGTCTATGTATGAAACCAAATACAGAAGCATTAACAACAGGTCCTCACAAACTGTCTGTGGTCACTATACCAAAAAGACACACTCGTTTATAAAATTCAACATTCAAGCAGCTTCTAGGTCTATTACACACGAAGATATTGCAGTATAGACACATATTTTCAACATATAATTGCCAACAATCTTTCAGTCCTTTGCATAAATACATCTTTATTTTTAGGTCTTCTGCTCAGCAAAGTCATTCACAAGACTGCTCAGATACTCACTCAGCTCTCTTCTCTCCTTCCTCATTTGAGCACCACTTTGCTGCTTTGGATTACTGAAAATAATTTAACATGCGGTGCAACAACTAAATACACTAAGAGAGATTTTCAGAAAAAAAAAGTTGCATGGTTTATGAACAAAAGGTTTGCAGCATTTTGCACAAATGACAAATGAGAGCAAGGTCAGGAAGTACAAGCAAAATATTTCCCAGCCTTGATCTTGATCTGCCATCAAGTCTTTTTTAAACAGTGGAGTATAAAATGATTGAGTGAATGTTTCCATAAAGAAAGTGTATAATGCATTAAAACAGTTAGGCTTTGGTTCACAAGATACGTAGAACCATGAATTAAAAATGTAGTGCAGGTCTTATTATCTGAAGTCAAACTTCTGGTGTATAAAAACTGTATATTCAGTATAAAGCTTTTTATGAATGCATTTCATATGCTTATTTTAGATACTCCAAATTTTCCATTTCTGCGTTTCAGATGCCATCTAGCTTACTTTGTTGTAATCATATTAATTTAAACATGTCAAAAGGAAAAAGCTCAGTTCAGTAGTACTACTGACCCACAACTGCAGGCCCAAACTCTGCCAGAACCTTTATCAAACTCTGGCATCTGCCATATTTATTTTTGACATCCAGGAATTTCCTATTTTTTCATGTTGCAGCATGAAATCAAACGCATATCAGCAGCTAAAAACATAAAGCAAAAAAGATTTCCTTGAAACTCTTACCTGAGGAGAGTTGCAGAAGGTCAGGGACAGGGCAGACATGCAAGAAAGCAGAGAGAAGGGAAAGAAAATCATTAGTCAAAGGTCAAACTGTGTATGAAATCACCACAGGAGATGAAATCTTCCATTTAGAAGCCTCCCTGTGACTTTAACACAGCACCTGTCACCCCGGTAGGAATGAATAGTATTTAGTAGGCAGACACACAGATGCTGAAGGGCCTCACTTGAGCCCAATGAGCCTTGCATCACGAGTCAGCCCGCCTCAGTCATTAGCCACTACTCCCATTTGTGAAAGGTCAATGAAGCAGCAATCCGTCCATCACGCATGATATTTTGCCACACGTCCTTCACAGGCAGCCTACTTGATAGAACCCAAGATTTCACTGTGTATTTAAGCTAATGTCTTAAGTGGTGAGAGTGTAGAAGCGTTGAGACTTGAACAAGCATTTCCTCTGCATTTTTTCTGAACTCTCATATTCATACGGCCCCTGGGTAGAAGCAGCTATAAGCCAAAGAGAGGAGCATAACGCTATTCATCAGTGTAAGTGCTGAACACTCATAAGATGAAATGAGATGAGATACAAAGTGTATGAATGACTGGTGTGTGTGCGTGTCTCGCTGTGAATCACGCTTCTTTTTTCTCTGCAGTCAAGCTGTTTCTATTTAGATTCCTCTGTTTTTTTCCTGACAGCTTCTTTGCCACAGAGGGATGATATGACAAGGCAGGATTGAGAGGATAGACTCCTAAAGAGGTATGTGTCAAACAAAGAGATATGGGAAAGGAAGATTTGCCAACAGAGGGATATTATTTAATAAAAAAGAAAGAAAGAAAGAAAGAAACAAAGAAAGAAATGGGTTGGATATCTAGGCAAAAAGAGAATTGCCAGTGCTCACTCAGATTGACAAGTCTTCCACATGGAAAATGAAGTGGAAATGTCGTGACTCATACTCAGAATAACTCGGAGTCAAATCTCTATCTGTTCAGTTTGGTAACAAAACCTATCAGGAACATTGTTGGAAAACACATCTTTTTAGTTCCACCAAATTTGAATGTAGAATACTTTGAAATATTATTTAAGGACTTAGAGGTTCAATTAATATAATTACAATCTAAACAAAGCTAAATTCCAGCACTCTAGAGAAGGCATTTGTATTCATATTTATTTCCATTATATTTGAGAAAAGGATAGAATATGGGGAAAATACTCACATATGGCATAACCTTTTGAGTCACAACCCTGGATTTGTACATACTTTCTCATTGCCACAATACATGTTCACCCCTCCTTTGAACTGGAAGGTTTTTTCCCTATTATTTAATCAGACATGCCTAATACAGTTAGTATGAGGTTTACATTTACTCAGTTTTGTGTTCAAGCACTGTATAGAGAAATATAAAGCACATTGTAAAACCAGTTCATTAAATACAATATTGTTTACATGTGGTTCCTGTATAGATGAATACATTTGTTTTCTACCACACTTTTAAAAAGTTACATATTGAGTACTGGACTTAAATGTACAGCCGAGTGTGAAGTTGATGGGATGAGACTTAGTACCTCAAACTCAGGGGCCGTGGGTGTTGGTTAGAAATGGGTTGGGAATGAGTTACTTTTTCAAAAGGAAAAGTTTAAATATTTCTAGATCTTGCTCATGAGTAAAGGAAACATGGAATGGGAGACTAACACATGGACTGGTGAAGCAGCTTCATCTATTATTCAAAAATGGCTCCGGTAGGCATTTTTGTTATCATTCTTTTGGTGTTTTTGTTGACATAACAGCGGCATGGCAACAAACCCAAAAATGTGTATATAAAAAGAAGGAGGAAGCACTAAAAGTCCAATTGTTACTGGAACATTTTGATCCTACACATGGTCAAAGAATACATTTGTAAACAAGTTTTGATCCACATATTTGCTTTCTGCCACTGCATCACTGCTTCTAAATGCCAAAACATGCTGAAACATGATCTATCAGTAGTGCTCAGACTACCAGAGGATTCTAATGGCTAAAGCTTGATATTTAAACGAAGGACTTTGTTAGAGATTAAGCAACTTCATGGATATTTATTTTTAGCAATGTGTTTTGACTCCCAAACCCTTTCTCATCATTAAAGGAGTAATCCCCTTTGGTGTGTTTTGTTGATGTTAGGAAGTAGGCGGGGGGTCAAATGTAACAATAAAATGGCCTCCTAAATAAAAGAACTTCCAGCTCTTCTTTGAAACAACGTTTGTCTTAATATGTTTAATATTAAATAATAATATATTTTATTATTTGTTGTTTTTGGAAATTCTGTTACTGGTTGGTTTGAATACCAAACAAGTATTCCTAATATTCCTGACCAAGTATTAGTATGTCATGATGTGGGAGTAATACGAAAAACAAAGATACTGATAGAAGGGACATTAGTGAGTAGTAACAGTTTCATTTTACTGTAAGTTGTCATCCACACAATATTTAAAAGACTCAGTCAGATGTCATATGACAGTTATATAAATGGACATTTTTATGAAGCTAAAAAAATCGCTGGTGAAGGCAATAAGCCCCTGTTATTCACCCAGACTAAGTTCACTAGAAGTTCACCATCAGTAGTCGTCACCTCCCTCCATCATTCCTGCTACTGCTCCATTTCCCCTGGTCACATAACCTCTCACTAACAGCCTCATCCGTTCTGAAATATTTAACAAAACACAGCCACCACTTGCCCTCAAAAAGCCAAATGAAAAAAATATGGTCGTCTTTAGACGCATTTTATATCACAGTCACACGACAAAGTTTATATTCAAAGGCTTAAAATGACAATAAAAATATAGCATGTCCTTCTAAGGTTATGCATTGTTAAATAGCTCTCTCAGTTTAAATAACTGAATCAACACGCCAAGTGCTTCCTCATAGGGATCATTTAATTTTTTTATTATTTGTATTACTCTGTATTATTGTAGGGTCTTTACATTACAATATAAAGCACCATGAGGCAACTGCTGTTGTGATTTGGCGCTATATACACTCAATTCAATTGAATTGACTCAACAACCAAAGCTAAAGCTTCTCAGACCTTGATATTGTCTGGTTTATGCTAAATGTGGACTGGGAAGATTAATTCAACGTGCAACATAAACATATTCTCTTCAAGATGAAGCAGCAGAAAACTGAGAACATGAATATTTCACCTGATCACTTCTCCCACATTCTGTCTTTGTGCTAAGTGAGAAAACCCAATAACACTGCTTGGAAACATGTGCTTGGGGAGTACACAGGCGTGGAGAATGTGTGTACCCAACAAACAGCTCATTAATCTCTGGCCTGCCAGCCACGAGGGCAAATAAATTCCCCTCATATGAGGTATCCTCAAGCGTTGCCTGTCAACACAAAAACACAACACGTATGAGGCATCTGTCCCTGCATCTTCATTGAATATACATCTGAGTCCCAAAGCTTCTGCTGATTCAAATAGAAACCACATTGATAGAAAATGACTCAAACCAGGCTTAGCTACCTACACCTCAGAAAAAAGAAACAGACAATGTAAAAAGTGATGCCGAACATACACATATTTATTTCATGACGCAATCATAATTTACTTAACATTTGCAGAATACTGAAAGGTAAGCAGGACCAGAGTCTGAGTTTGTAGGAGGGCTTAAGAGAGAAAGAGACGCACTGAAACTTCTTCATTCAGTTCAATCAATATTATAAATTTTTTGCAAGGTATAGATGCTCCTCCTTTTAGATGAGGTCAAAATAATGAGCTAAAGACTACTAACTACCTGAATTAAGAATGGATTACAATATGAAATAAGCATTTATAAATCCTCTATTAACACACTAACTTACAACTAGCTCATTTCATAATGTATGTGTATAAATGTAGTTCTAAAAACATTATTAAAAATACCACAAACCATTAACAGCTCCTAAATATCTTGTTTGGACTTGATGTAATTCTTTATTTCGAAATAGTTTTTTGTTTTTTTTTCCGAAATAGTTAATCCAGCATTTATAAAGAAGAAAAATGCTGCCATTAAACATGTTATATATGAGCTTATTAAGGAAGACTAAACCATATATTTTAAATGCCATGCTAAGGAGTTAGTAGCTTAGCTGATCCAGCGTGTGATGCAGAACAGCCCGGTGGCTTCTAGGCTTTAATAAAAGCTTCATCTACCCAAATCCATCTTAAAGTATGTGACTCTGTCCAGCAGAGCAAAAGATTCAAATGGTTTGAGAATGAAAATTTAGTTTGTTCTTTGTGCTTTATTTCACCAGGGAAAAAAAATGCTTTCTCAGGCCAGCATTAAAAGTCAATACAGAAGAACACTCTACCCTGGAGTAAGACAATGGCTATAAATTGGTTAGAAACCACCTCTAATGTTTCCAGTGGGCCCTGTGAAACCACAGCTAATGAATTCATGTTGATTTAATGAGCTATGGCCCAAGAGCTGAGCTGACTTTGCTAGATTAATGGGCACCTCAGCTAGCGCTAATGGCTAATAATTCTGCACACGGTAGTTGGCTTCTTTCTCTCAACAACTACCTGCTTCTTAGCCCATTCATCACAGCAGGGATCTCCATATGTGGAAACATATATGTAGCAGTTCATATAAACTAAATTATTAAATTAAATTTTTAATTTTCTTATCCAAAAAACAAAATAAAAAATAATTTCTTTGTGTTTTCCTCAAACTGCCTCATTGTCTATCTGACTTTAATGGATAAGACTGGATTCCAAAGCAGGCAACTCTGTGGGAGGCCTAAAAGGCCTCAGAATTGCAGAGTTGGTTGTACATATTTTTTGTAAATTAAAATGTGTTAGATACTTTCCACTACTTAAGTAAATTATTAACTCAGACTTTATTATTACTTAATGCTGTGGCTCATCTTTGCAGAAGAGCACTTAAGACCTTAAAGCTAAAGTGTCTTTTATTTCAACAGATTTCTCACTGTCAACAAATTCCATTAAAAGACAAGACACTGTAACATCTTAGCCTGTCTCTGCATAGTTTCCTTTTTATCCTACCATTTGTGGCACTTAAGGTACCAGTATACTTCATCATAAACACAGTCTAACAGATACAATCCAATTTTTCTAAATCATTACATCGCAACCAAGGGACAATCTGCTTTGTCACTTCATAGTTATTGGCCAGGCCTGTGGAGGTCAGCACACAAGGAACAGGTAAAGTACAGGCAATAATACGAATAGCTTATGCCGAGACTCTGTGAAAATGTGTGCTTTCATCAGCTCAATCAGCTCAGAGGGAGCTGTTTGGTATAGGCAGAGCAAGCATCATTTTCTCAAACTTATCCAACTGAGGCTCACGGAGGAGGGCTGGAGTCTATCCCAGATGTCAAAGGGTGAGAGGTAAGGTGCACTCTGAATAGGTCATCAGCTAACACAGAGAGACAGACAACCATTCACACGCACATTCACACCTACTGCCAATTTAGAATCCTTAATTAACCTCGTGTGGATGTCTTCGGACTGTGTGAGGAAGCCAGAATACCTGGAATGAGCCCATGCAGGCACAGGGAGAATGTGCAAACTTCACACAGAAGGGCCTTAACAAGCTGGTGGATTAACACTCAGAACTCCTTGCTATGAGGTAACAGTGCTAACCACCACACTGCCATTCCTGAAATTCCTTTTTTTCACATAAAACAGCAAATGAGCTATCTCAGGCTTTAGATACATAATGCTTGACAGTAGGATTAATAAATAGTTGGCTTGTATTTATTGGATATTCCTGCAAAAAGTAACATAGGTTTTTTTTTTTTAGATAATCTGCATTATCTTATAGATAAAGTTAATCAGCAAAAATGTTATAACAGTAACACTTTGCTTAAGCTTAGGGTTAGGATTGTAAATGATTAATGCGTCATTCTCAAATGGTGGTGGGCTCCCTCTAGTGGTACGTGGGAAGTCTCCCAAAAACATTTTAAGTTTAAATAACATACCATATTCTGATTGAGGGATTGAAAGTACAGCCCTGTTATCACTTCCGACATAAATGAAGACAGAAAACTAAACAGCAGTGACGTTTGTAGGGTTACTGAAGTTGGGCTAGCTGGTATATAATGATGTGCTACATGGTGGCTAGCTACACAGCTATGGTTAGCATAACATAAACAGAGGGTAGAGGGAGGGTGAAAGCTAACTTGTTTCCATTTGATAAAAGTTAACGTGAGGGTTCCCGATGGTTAGGGACAAATGCAATCGCATGGCAGGATGCTGTAAACGGACCAAACTTCGGTCAGGAGAACAACTGCGATATAAGGTTAGTCATTAATACACTGCTGCATGGGCTGGGCTGTAGTTACATTGTAAGGTTTTAAAAACTGAGCTTTGAAATGAATAGTGGTAATAGAAAGTGAGAGAGGCCGACAGTGATCACTGACTGTTTTATGAGGTGGTACTCCTTGTGAAAAGTTTGAGAACCACTGGACATGCTACAGTGCCCATTCATTAACCTGCCTCCTTGTCTCTTCTGACTTGGAACTGTATGCGTCACATTGGATTTTGCATCAACACTGAACACTGGCTTCGGAACTAATTTCTGTGTGTGGGATCACCCACTCAAGATATAGCTTCAAGAAATCCTATGTTGGAGTTTTAGTGCATATGTACTGTGTGAACTGGTCAACTGGTATGTGCACAGTGTTGTGAAGATGGGGCTTATGGAAGCCTCTTAACAAGTTGGTCTCAAAACCCACAGATGGAGCTGAAATATCATTACAGCAAGCTGCAGGTATAATTCAGCTGGAGCTCTGCGATCAAAAAACAAAGGAAAAAAAGTGTGCTCTGTGTTAGCACAGGTTGCATTGACAGAAATGTATCCCTCTCTTTGGTGAAATACAGCAACAAACAACAACAGTGAGCACAGAGGGAGAGAAATGTGAAATTGATCAAACAAACACTATTATCGGCTGCTTAGACGCAGCTATTCATTTTTCTTTCTATCGTCTGGCACCCACATTGAAACAAGGTTATTTGCAGCTTTAAAAAAGAACTAACAAAGGCAAAGCCTGCCATCAGCTAAAGGCAGGTGTGTTTCCTCTGATGATATGGCAACATCAAACTGATAGAGTCGGTAGCCTTTGTTTTAAAAGTAACTGGCAGAAACAGTGGCATGCACAATGGAAATTATGCCCACTATCTCCCTATTTCAAAAGAACGTTACATAAATGGGTAAAAAACAAGGTCAAAAAGAGGAGGAAGGCAGTAACCTGCCACTTCTACATCCTGCTAGAGTCCTACTTTGCGACATTCACAAATAAAAACTTCAAAGCGATATCCCTTCACCTGTCTTTAAACATATCATCAAGTCCAGGTTGGCTTCAAACAATATGCAAAAAGAGGGCTCATATAATGAAGATACTGCTCTTAAACCAAATCCAATTCACCTTGCGCAAAGTTTATCTGAAGGAAAGGCAGATAATAAATTAGCTACAGAAGTGACATGACAGCTTCATCAGTTTGTGATGAGATCACATTTTTAATCATGTCCACTAATAAAACACCTTGAAAAGTGTGTTTCATTGCAAGAGTCAGAATGTGCAAATGAGGTGGAGGGTGTTATGATGAGTGTAATCAGCATTACAGAGCAATAAAGACTGTTGTATCAGATACTGGGTAATACAAAACAGCATCCATATTCATTCGCTAAATGCAGCATGAATTGAGGATAGAGCAGTAAAAACCTATTTGTGCTGCTTGTTTATAGCTTAGTATTAGTTTGACCTGTTTCACATGAAGGACATCAAAGCATTTACTATCATCTCTGTGTTCATTAAGACACTGATGCTGGGTTGGAAAACATTGCCAGTGCTGTTGATGACTTACTCGCCAAGCTGGGAGTTGTAGTGAACTCATGCTAATGAAGACTTCGGAGGGTTTGATTAGTGCGGAATAATATTTAAAACCATTTTGTGCTGGTCTCTAATATGGGTTTGAAATGTTCGCACACCACAGCAGGTAATTTTGTTTTTATTCATTAAAACATGTACTGTGACGTCGCAGGTTGGAATGTGGCTAAATGTGTAACCAGTTTCAGAGAGGTCAGAGCAGCTTTACTCAAACCGTTTAGTAATTATCTTGTAAGGTGAAAATGGATGACTAAATAATGTGTCGTTAACTGTGGTCACAATTTGACAGGATTGTGCTGTCTGGAATCGGACAGAGAAAGTGTTCACAAATAACTACTGTGGAATTTCACTGTTAGCTAGTGCATATATATATA